>NC_058132.1:193042475-193100472 GCF_016433145.1 Gracilinanus agilis | reverse complement strand
CTTTCTTTCTTTCTTTCTTTCTTTCTTTCTTTCTTTCTTTCTTTCTTTCTTTCTTTCTTTCTTTCTTTCTTTCTTTCTTTCTTTCTTCCCTCCCTTACCTTCTTCTTGGAGTCATTACTGTATTGGCTCCAAGCCAGAAGAGTGAATGGTAAGGGTAGGCAATGAGGGTCAAGTGACTTGCCCAGGGTCACATAGCTGGGAAGTATCTGAGGTCAAATTTGAACCTAGGACCTCCCGTCTCTAGGCCTGGCTCTCAATCCAGTGAGCTACCCAGCTGCCCCCTTGAGGTGATTTTGATAGATGGTGGCAAGAATGGTTCCAAAACAATTTTTTAAAATCATACAATATACCATTAAGTTTTCCCAGGAGTTTTTTTTTCTTAAATTGAAAAATGATTCTATTCTCTAGTGTTTTTTTAAGTACAAATTGCTTATCTCTCTGGATTTTCTATCCTATTTCACTGATTTTTTTTTCCTAGAACAGCTAAAAAAAATTATTGCTTTATAATACATTTTGATATTGAACAGCGTGTCTGCTAATTGAATTTGACCAGACTTGTAATATCACTTCCTCAACTAAAGAGAGTGACACTTTCTCTGGAATTTATAGTTGCTGGAGATAGTGAGCGATCACATGACTTGCCCCCTAAGATTTGGACCCCAGGGCTTTAGGTCACTGAGGTCAGCTCTTTATCCACCATTACATGCTTCTGTCTAACAAATCTGAAAATTAAGTTGGAAAACCCCCCAAAACCCCCAAAAAACAAAAAACAAAACAACCCCCAAACCCAGAGATTCTAGATCTAGGTCCACCCCCTTTTCTTTACAGATTCAGAAACAGAAGCCAAAGTGGTTAAAGGGACTTGCCTAAGGTCATGCATATATAATAGAACTGAGATTTGAACCCAGATCTTCAGAGCCTGACCTCCTGATCATATAGGTGGGAAAGACAAATAGTTTATTTCACCTTGAAAAGTTTGATAAGTTCCTATTTCACTAAACTTTAATAACCAGGGTGGCATTCCCAGAACTGAGCAGCAGAGGTAAAATTCATTTCCCTTGGGGCAAGACAAATAAGCAAATATTTTATAAAGCAAACAGCTAATAAGCAGGCTGTGGAGGGGAAGGGGTAGAGTCATATATAGGAATGTTTTTCCCAATTTCAGTTATTTCTAGCTGAGCAGGTAAGCAGCAAGCAGACTTCCTTCTCATTGGAGTTTGATATGATCAAAAAAGGCGGGAAAAGAGAAAAGTTAGTCCTGGCAAAGGTGAGAAACCAGGACATCCTGGTAGTTCTGTGGGTCATTTGGATGTGGAAGAATAATGCAATCTCAAAATTGGAAGGGATCATAGAGGTTTTCTAACTCAAATGCTACCTGAAGCATGCCCGAACATTCCTAGTGACAAGGAATTCACTCCCTTACAAAGCAGCTCATTTCATTTTTGTTGTTGTTCAGTTGTTTCATCTGTGTCCACTCTTCCTGATCCCAGTTGGGATTTTCTTGGCAAAGATACTGGAGTAGTTCTCCAGCTTATTTTACAGATGAGGAAATGGATGTAAAGAGAATTAAGTGACTTGCCCAGGGTCACACAATTATTAAGTTTCTGAGGCTGGATTTGAATTCAGGAAGATGATATAGTTGCCTTATTATGAGTATTTTCAAAAACTAAGCTCAAATCTATTCATCTATGATAAATCTCACTTCATTGGTTCTAGTTCTATCACCAGAACCAGAAGATGACCCTATAAATCTTATGAAAGCCATAGAGATCAGACCCTACTGAATTTCTTAGATAAAATGAGAGTGATACCATCTTGATCTTCCCATTTTCACAATATCCCAATGGGTATTGGGTATGGAAGCCATTATATATATATGTATATACATATACATATATATACATATGTGTATAAGTATTTATATATATACATATGTGTATATGTATTTATATATATAATAACTTTTAAAAAAATCTTGGAGGGAAGGTAGTAACATTAAGGGAGATTGGGAAAAGCTTCTCGTAGAAAATGGGATTTTAGCTGGCTCTTCAAAGAAGCTAGGGAGTGGAAGTGAAGAGGAAGAGAATTCCAAGAGACTGCCAGTGAAAATGCATGGAGTCAAAAGATAGAAGAGTGATGAAACTAAAGTCATTAGTTCAGAGGGTATGTGGGAGGGTTATAAGGGATAAGAAAAATGGGACTGTAGGAAGGGTTTACTATTTTATTTGAAACTCTCAATAACTCTGGGAGATAGGTGCTATTCATATCCATATTTACACATATGTAAAATATATGTATTTATATAATACATACACGTCATTCTTAAAATAGCCTTTCCACTGCTTTCCAGCAGCATCACTTTTCTTTCTTTTTTTTTTTTTTTCACTGCCTTGGATTCCATACTCTTACCGAAATGTGGATGTGCTGCCATCTGTCCATGTATATAGATCTGGGCAGGCTGTGCTATTGTTGCCCAATTTCTCCTCACGCCTTCGGAGACCAATCCAGAAGTCACCATCAGAAGCCAAGAGGTTTTCAATGAATTTTTCTATCAACCTCTGTTCATCTTCAGACTCAACGCTGACTAGTTGGCCTCCATCCCTGAGGCAGGCCATACTGGCTTCATCAAAGCTGACCCTTCTAGAGGCATCATGGAAGTAAACAACTTTATAGCATGGCCTTTGGGTCCCTCCCCGACAGATTCGTTGCCCTAGAGAGAAAGAAATTAGCTGGTTTTAGAATTTCAAAGTATATATCTGGGAAGAGAAGTTCATACAACTGACTTCAATAGCTCCAGGTAGGGGCAGGGGAGATAGTGCTCAGAGGTTTTACAAGGGATGTTCCTGATTCAAAATTAGACAGTAACCATGTTAGCCTTCTCAGGATTAATGTCGACCCCTTTCTCCAACTCCCCACCTCCTCCTACTATGGGTTCCTTTTCTCCTTTCACTGAGTTCTCATCAAGTTCACTTCTAGGTTGGGTACTGCTCCTTGATTGCAGAAATCTATCACCATTCCTGTCCTTTGCAACACCTCTTGCATAAATCTTGTTCTCTTTTTTTTTTTTTTGACAAAGCTGTCTCTCTTTTGACAAGGCTACTCTTATAAGTCTTCTGGCTGATGCCCCTGCTTCAGTGAAGTCCCTCTAAACCATTCGGTCCTCCACTCAGCTGTCAGAGGTCTTCCTACAGTGCGGCTCTGGCCCTGTCTCTCCATTCCATCTCCCCACCCCTGACAATAAACTAGTGGCTTTCAAAGCCCTTCACAACCTGACCCTTTCCTATAAGCTCAGGTTTTTTATCCCTTAGAGTCCTCCCACATCTTTTTGAAACTAGTAACTCAGGCTTAATTGCTCTTCATTGCATATTACTTGATATTACACTTGGAATTTTCTTCTTCTTGCTGCCACCCCCTGGTTTCCTTCAAGTCCCAGCTAAATCCCATCTTCTATGAGAAGCCTTTCCCAATCCCCCTTAATGGCACTACTTTCCCTCTGGGATTATCTTCAATTTTGTGTGTGTGTGTGTGTGTGTGTGTGTGTGTGTGTGTGTAAAACTAATGAGGTGAGGCAACATGCAAACAACTATATACAAAAAAGATGTATACCTATATATTATGTATATATACACTTCCCACTAAAGATACACATTTCATTTATACAGTTATATATCTATAAATATACATGTGTATATCCTCTCTCTCCTTCTCTACCTGTTTGTACCTAGTTGTCTATACAGAGACACATATATGTATATAAAGCAAATATATGTATAGCCTAGATATAGTTTGTACATAGTTGTATTGCATAGACAGATATGTATGTATACACACATATATATATATGTATATGTATATATAAATATATCTTACATATGTATATCCTCTCTCCCTAGTTTGTATGGAGTTGTATTTACAGGCTATATCTGCATCCATACACATTTTGGTTGTACACAGTTGGTTTTATAGGATATCTATGTATACAGGCATACATCATGTGTGTACATTGTAGTCTGTCTTCATTAGAGTGTAAGCTTCCTGAGGGTAGAAGCTGCCTTTGCCTTTCTTCATGTGTCTACTGTATAGCAGAATGCCAAATACAATTCTTTGCATTTGTTTAAAAAATTCTTGACATACTTGATTTCCCGCTAATGGGTAATCATAATAAAAGCTAACATTTATATAGCACTTAGTATGTGCCAGACGCTTTACAGTTATCATCTCATTTGAGACTCAAAACAACTGTGTGTGTGTGTGGGGGGGGGGGGGATTGAGACTATTATTATCACCATTTTACAGAGGAAGAAACTGAGGCAAACAGGGTCAAGTGATTTGTCACGGTTCATACATGCAGTAAATATCCTAGACCAGATTTGAACCATATTGGAACCAAGGGCTCCCACTTCCGATCCTGGTTCTCCATCTACTGTGCTACCTCGGGCCCCTTCCCTGAGTCTTCTTTCCTTCAGGCTAAACACATTTAGCATCTTCGGCCAAACCTCATCTAATGTATGGGCGGGTCTCCCCACCCCCATGGCTGAGCCCTTCTGGGCAAACTCCGAGTCCCTTCTACAATGGGGTGTACAGGAGAGGGAATGAAACTTCCGAGGTGCTCTGCCCGGCACAGAACTAAGAGGAACTCTTCTCTTCCCTTTCCGGGCATTTATGACTTTCCCTCCCCATCTCTTTGCCCATTTCCCATTCCGCCAAGAACGGCGTTACATAGGTGCGCATTTTATCTTCCATCTAGAAGGCGAGGTCCTCCACGGCGGCCAGGGTCCTGGTCACGCTTCAGCCTCGGTCCCCAACATTTAGCCCGGCGCTAACACCTGCTGAGAGGACCTGAACTGAATATAGCCTGACGAGATCTCATCTGCTTTTTTGGCAGCCGCCCAGCGCTGCTGACTCATAACCTGAGCTTACATCTCCAGGCTAGGGATGCAGGGACTGAAAGTCTCCCCCTTCCGTTGCGTCAGGACCCTATCTCTCGGGTTCTGAAACACGACTTCATTCCATTAGATTCCTGAAAAGCAGAATGGCTATTCCTTGAAATCGGCACAGACGGAGGACATTCTCCATCTCACCCAAAGGGAACCAGTTCTCCCTTTAGTGACACTGTGGAGTCTCAGGAGATTCTGACGCATCCAAATGAATGAATCTGCTTAATGATTTCTTGAGTCTGGAGGCTCACTGAGAAGTCGAGCACAGTGTCCTCCATTCTATGAAGAAGAATCGGAAATGCATTTATAGGTAGACTTTAATTTTAATTTGTACATATCTTCGTTGTCCCCATTTCTAAGTAGGGATTGTTTGATTTGGTCTACTTATATCCCCCTCTTCTTTGTCACCTCCTCACACCTAGCACTGTGGCTTTCACATAAATATATTATTTAAAACCTTTGCCTTCTGTCTTAGAATTGATACTGCATATTGGTTTCATGGCAGAAGAGTAGTAAAGGCTAGACAATTGGAGTTAAGTGACTGGCCCAGGGTCACACATCGAGGAAGTGTCTGAGGTCAGATTTGAACCTAGGACCTCCCCTCTCTGGGCCTGGTTCCTAATCCAGCTGCCCCCTAATATTTCATATCGATTCTAAGGTAGAAGGTAGGGTTTTTTTTTAAATAAAAAATGAATATGAAGAATTTACAGAAGAATAGAAAGACTGATAAGAATCGGAACACAATGAAATAGGCAGAACTAGGGAGAGACTATTTTTTTGGACTTCTTTGCATCCCCAGTGCTTGCCTGGCACATAATAAATGCTTAATAAATGTTTGTTGATTGATTTATTGGTCGGATATACACAATAATTATAGAAACAGAATTGAAAGAACAAAAAAAAATCTTAAAGGCAACAAGTACAGTAGATAAATTAGGAGACTACAAATCAGGAGGACTCAGGTTTAAATCCTGCCTTGGACACTTGCTAGCTGTATGACCCTGGAAAGACATTTAGTCTCTTTGGGTCTCAGTTTCCTTATCTGTAAAATGAAAGAGTTAAATCCAATGACCTCTAAACTTTTCCAGCTCTAAATCTCTGATCTTATGACTTTATGACTACATGTTGTGCCGTTATAATGACCAAACTTGTCTCCAAAGAAGAGTCAAGAAAACATATTCTTCGCAGAGGTGGAGAACTATGCGTTTAGAATACAGCATATACTACCACACTTAGTTAATGCGTAGCTTAGTTTTCTGAACTTCTTTTACCCTCCTTCCTCTTTATTCTTTGTTATGAAGGATGACTTGCTGGGCAAGGGAGTGAGAAAAGATATATTTGGCAATAAAGGTAATGCTAAAAACAAAAGATATTTATAAAAATAAAAATTAAGTGATAGAAATTCTTCTACTGAGGACTCTGCTTCATCCTTCACTGACATAATACTCCTGAACAAATCTGTAAAAAATATATTACTTTCTCCACACCAATGCAACTACCAACAATTTGGAAATTGGTCTTGATCAAGGACACATGACAAAACTAGTGGAAATGCGCATTGGCCATGGGTAGGGGGGGCGTGGGGGGGGTTGAAGGGGAAAGGAGGAGCATGAATCATGTAACCATGTTAAAAATGAATATTAATAAAAGTTAAAAAAAATATATTACTTTCTGTCTTGAAATCAATACTAGGTATCAGTTCTAAAGCAGAAGCATGGTAAGGGCTAGGTAATTGGAGTTAAGTGACATGCCCAGGATTACACAGCTAGGAAGTGTCTGAGGCCAAATTTGAACCCAGATCCTGACTCCGGGCCTCATGCTCTCTGCACATGTCTTTATCAAAGAACAATATGATCATTGATTTAAAATTGGAAAGGACTTTTGAGGCCACCTAGACCAGTCCTCTCATTTTACAGATGAGAAAACTGAGACTTTAGAACTTAAATACAGTGCTCTTCCTCTATCTCATGCTGTTTTACTGAAACATCATTATATTTGACAGACAGGCAGAAAAGTCCTAAGTTCCCAAGTCACTTCTACTGACTGGACACTGACCCTCTGGGAAATTTGTCATCAGTGTAAAATCTGTGGCATGAATGCCTTACTAGCTCTTGGTGGTAATGTCTGGAAGAAGTGAGTAAGTTCCTGAAATTTTGTTCTGTTTTGAAAGGAACCTCACCTTGCTCTAAGGACTACATGACTGAGAGCAGAAGTCCATCCTGGATGCACTGATATCATATTTATTTAATATTAATTATTATTTTTAATTTTTATAATTTATGTTTAGATTAAATTAATTGCTATATTATCATAATAATTAATATAAGTATTAACATATACTATTATGAATAAGGAGCTATAAGCAACAAAAAAGATATCATTAATGGTTGCCACATCCTGGGGCACAGAATTGAAACATCAATATATTTAAAATGTTGCTACGTCCTGACACAATTATCTGATTTTTTTACTCCAAGAGCATGCAAAAAAGGAAAAAAAAAGTCTTTTCAAAGTGATCAAAGCCATGTAATATAAAAGTTAAGGTTTTATGTGCCATTATAAATTACAGCCACTGAGAGAAGGAAAGAAATTTGTTTCCACAATGTAGTTCTTTCTGTTTTTAGGAAATTCATAGTTTACTGACCTAGCTGCCCTAACCTGCTTCAAGAGTAGTCCAGCACTGCTCAATCATACTAACTCATCTCCCCAAAAAACCAGGACAAGTTGCTTTACGTGCAGCCAAATCCTTTATCTGTGCCAAGGATAGATCAATCTCCATAGACTAAAAAGTGAAACCCACAGGCCCTCTAGCAACCTCTTAATTTTCCTTCCTAATTGCCCCCTCTCCTTCAATATCTCACTAAACAAGGACCTGATCTGAGTTGCACATCAGATTAAGAACTGGAAAGAACTTTTTGAGACATTTAGATTAGGGATTCTTAACCCGGGTTCATGAACAGATTTCGGGGAGTTTAGGAAGCTGGAGAAAACGGTATCTTTATTTTCACTAACCTTTAGCTAAAAATCTATCATTTCTCTGTATTAAAATAACTAATATTTATAGAATACTTTAAAATTTGTGAAACACTTTACAGATATTATCTTTACAGCATCCTGGGTGGTTGATGCCTTTATCATCTTTATTTTACAGTTGAGGAAACTAAGGCAGACAGAAGTTAAGTGACTTGCTAGAAAGTGCACATAGCTAAGAAGTATCTGAGGCAGAATTTGAACCCAGGAATTCTTGCCTGTAGGTTCAGTCTACTATCCATTGCACCAGTAGCTGATTATTATGAGTATAGACCATGAAACATTTTTCTAAGAAGGGGTCTGTCCATAGGTTTTACAAGAATGCCAGTCATAAAAGATTAAGAACTCCTGATCTAGAACAAATCCTTCATTTTACGAGAAAGCAAATTGAGGTTTAGAGAAATAAAGATGCTTAATCAAGGCCCCATACCTGGTAAATAATGGAACCACATTTTAAATTGGCTCTTCTGTTTTCTATGTGCAATGTGCTCCCCTGACCTCACCTCCCCTGCCCCAAACCCTTTTAGTTCTGCCTTATTCTAACTCCCTTCTGATACTACTTCTCAGTAGAGATCTTTATAAGAATGAGCTAGGTTCAACAATAAAGCAAATTGTTAGGGCTAGAAGGGAATTTAGGAGCTATCTGGCACAACAATTTTGTTTTTATACATGAGAAGACACACTCAGAAAGGTCAGTGACTTGCATGGCAGAGGAGAGATTAGAATTCAGCTCTTCTGGCCACCAGGCCAGTGTAATTCTGAACACATCATGCTGTGTCAGTGCATGAGTTGCTTTGCCAAGGATGAGCTATATTAGCATCTTCCAGTTGCTGTGGAATTGAAGGTTTATACATGGGATGGGAGTTTGTTCTTTGACATTTCCCAAAAGCAGAGAGGTGGAGTGAGGGAAAGAATCAGAAGAAAGAGGCCCAGCTAATCCCTAAATGTAACAAACTGAAATGGAAGCTGAATGCAGTCAGTTTTCAATTGTATGTTTATGAATTATCCAAGGAAGTTCTAAATTCTTAATTCAGTTTTACCTCCCCAGTCTTCTTTACTTGGGACACTCATCCTGGCTGCCAGCTGGTGTGGGCTCAGGGAATAAAAACTGTTCATCTAAATCCAAACTAGAACAGCCCTTGATCATCAGGGACAGCTTCCTGACTTTTAGTCCGTTAGTCCTCTTCTCCTGCCTAAGAAGTCAGTACACCTCTACTGATTTATAAACCATCTAGCTATTTTCCCCCTGAAGATATGAAAATGTGAAAGCTATGAAATATGGATCCAACCATATATCTTATAAAGATAAATCTTTCCCTATTTCAAACCATATTGCCCAGCTCAAAACATAAAGCAAATGATTTTGGTTTACTTATGATATATTTGGAATTTGGCTAATTGCATAAGGGTCTGTTTGGCTAGGGATAACTGAAAGACAAAGCATTTGTCACCTCTTTCTTTTTCTTCCAGCACTGGTTGCCAGTCTAACCAGCTTCTATGGAGGAGATCTGAGTAAAGTGAATTATGTTCCTCCTCCTCTTCCTCCTCCTCCTCCTCCCCCACCCTCCACTCCGACGGCATGCAAAATTATATTGGAAAAGGCAAGAAGCCAGAGCACTGTACAGTACCTCCTCTGAGGTCCAAGTCCGAAGCTGGAATGAAGCGACAGGAGGAAGGAAGCAAAGAGAGCGAGTCATCCCCGGGAATCAGGCGGGGTTGTTTCCCAGTAAACTCTAGCGCTTTCCCAATTTCTAGGCACACGTATTTTAGTGGAAGGAATCTGCCTCTCCCACTCCCACACCGCTTTGTACACTTCTCAAGAGTTAAGGCAAATCCCAGGGGACACGGGCAACGGAACTAAGTGATGCTAAGGGGGCGCCCTGCCTGCCTTTCAAGGGGTTGCTTGAGTAGGTTTGGGGAACCTACCCCGAAGTAAGGGCAGGGTTGACCCCGGGGGCTGAAAGGAGCCCCTGGGCACAAGTGCCCTACCTGGTTTATAGACCCTCCAGAGACGGGAAAAGGGAATCTTATGGAATAAAGAAAGGGTGTCACATCAGGAGAAAGCCCAATTCCACTCTACCCACCACATCCTCGCACAGAGGACTTTCAGACCCTACGAAGCCTAGGCTGCTTGGCCAGGGCAGAGGAGTAGTGGGGACAGGCCGCTATGAACCTCCGGGACGGGTAGAAGCAGGGATCTCACCACTCAGGAGTCGGCCCCCTCCTTCCCGCGGCCAAGCCAAGACTGCGGTGAGGAGCGCCGTAATCGCCGCCCGGGGCTGCACAGACCAGGGCTGCATGGCCCCAGGATGAGGGGCGCCCTCAACAGCTGTGCGGAGTGCAGTCAGGCTGCTGCAGCAGCAGCAGCAGCAGCAGCAGCATCTCCTGGGACCCACAGCCGACCACTGTGAGGGAGCCTTGGAAGGAGCAGAGCCCCTACCGGGAACGTCACCACAGGGGAGGAGGGCAGCCCCTCCGGCTGGCCCGCCCCCCACACAGCCCTCCTCTCCCGGGCACGGAGCCCGGGGCCGCCTCTCGGAGGACAGAGGCATGTTACGGCCCTCCCCAGGCAGTGGGCCACAGCTCTTCTAGCGCAAATCCCAGGCAGTAGCCTCAGAGAAAACGGGTTCAGCCGCAGTCCAGTCACTTTTGGAAAACTGCAGCAACGTCCGGGCAGGCAATTCCTTTTCCTCTGAACTTCCTCTGCTTTCCACAAGCCGCTCTGAAACGGCTGCAACTCGGCCTTCCTAAAGAGGAACTCAATAGAGCAAGCCTTCTTCCCCAGTGAGCTCTTCTTCCTTCCTACTGCCTCCTAGGCGCTGCGGTGGACGACATTCAGAGGAGATAACCAACTGAGGGCAGTGGGCATGAGCTGACCCAGACCATGCCTTGGACGGGAAGGGGAAGGCTTAGGGAAAGGAAGGAAACAAACGTTAAACCTCTACTATGTCCTAGGCACTATGCTAAACTCTTTAAGAACGTCTCATTTATTTGATGAATGGGAACTTCGAAGGTGGCTGGCTAGCTCAGAAAAAGATGATCGATAAAGATAGAGGAAAAAAAAAAAAAAGCTTGGACAAACCGAACTCAGCAAGGTGGGTTCAGAAATTTTGTAGGAAAAATCGCTAAGTTAAGGTTGATGTGGTTTCCAATGGAGCAGTTTTGCCTTGAAATCAAAAGGCTTGCTCAAGATCTGCAAATTTCAATAGCTCACATATAAACGTATGCCCCTCTAAAACACTTTCAAGTATATAAATCATTTTTTAGGTGGCCCAACTAACAGTAACCCTAATTTATAGATGAGGAAACTGAAGCTAATAGAACTTGTGACCCACCAGTCACACAGTTGCCAGTAAGTCTTGGAAATGGACTCAAACACAATTATTACAAGTCTGGTCCACTTTTCCCAACAGAGTTGTCTGAAAAGGTGCTGATCCTCTAATAGGGAACTCAAAGAAATAGACGGTTCCTACTGTAGTTAGAAGTGAGGATTACCTTAAAATTCAATTTTAAAAAAGCATTTTTATTTATTAAGCACTCCATATGTGCAATGCATTGCCTATATGCCAAACCCAAACAATCCATGCTCTCAAGTAGCTTCATTCTAACCCTCTCTCTGTCTCTGTCTCTTTTTTTGTCTATCTCATCTCTCTTTCTCCTCTCTCTCTGAATCTGATTCTCTCTGATTCATCCCTCTGTTTGCCTGCCTGCCTGTCTATCTGTCTCTCTGTTTATGAAGGACAAAATATATACAAAGTATAGTGGGAAGTTGAGTTAGAGTATGTCCTGTAGATCTGGGCACATTTTGGCTGCATGAAGAATATATATATATATACTCTACTCTGCCTTTTTACTAGAAGGCATGCACCAAACGATTTAGTCCTTTGGTTCCTGTGGAGAGAGATGTTGAAAAAATTGTAGGGGGAGGGAGGTTTGCAAAAGAACCATGAGAATTGAGCAGAATTGATTTTTGATTTATTTCATTAGAGAAGGCTTCTTGCTGGAACATAGCCAATACTAGCTCTTTCTTGGATTTTCAGCAATAATTGCCAATTTCCTCTTTTGCCACCTTTGTCAGTCTGGTGGATATAGGTCTCAGAGTTGTTTTAATTTCTCCTATTATTAGCGATTTGGAGTTTCTTTATGTGGTTGTTCATAGTGTTCATTTCTTCTTTTGAAAAAAATGGACCGTTCATATTATTTCCCGAGGAAGAGGAATGAAAATTAGAATTCCAACATTCCATTTTACAACCATCAGATTGGCAAAATTTTGTTGGAAGACAGAAAGGCTATGGGCAGACAGGCACACTAATGCACTGAATGAACTATGAATTAAATTGTCTAAACATTCTGGAAAGCAATTTGGAACTATACCTCAAAATCACTAAATTATTTCTCAACCACTTGATGACACTACTGGGGGGGGGGCTGGGAAGGGATATGTTAGTGGATATTTATAGAGGTGCAAAAAAGCATCGATAAAATAAAAATTTGCAGAAAAATAAACAGTTCAGAGGGGGAACACAAAGATAGTTTTACTTGTTGAATTTAATTTGTTTAAAAGTAATTAGTAATAAATTCATGGTTTCATAATGCTTTTTGTTCTTTATTGAAATGTTTATTCCTGTTCATGCTCATCAAATGTATACCCAAAAAGAATTTTTAAAAAAGTTATAAACCAAATCTGAATGCAAAAAGGTCCAACTCTCAAATTAGGGGTAGGATGTAGGTGGGCAGGAAAAAGTACTTCTGGGATCAGAGGAAGGAACAAGTCATCCTTTGGTAGAAATAATATCTACTAGGGGTTTCCAGATTATAGGCTAAAATAAAATCCTCCCCCCCCCAAAGAAAGGAAACTGTCCCCAAGACTTGTAAGTGGCCTCCAACCTTGTTGACTACTCTCTCTAGATCCAACCTGAATAAAGAGGAGGGGTTTGGGAGACAGTAAAGAGGAAGTATCTGCCTGGACTAGTGTTATATCTTTGCTGGGTATCCTTTTCAATCAATCAATATTAAATACCTACCATATGTCAGGCAGTGATTAACCTTCTTCTGTTATGTTAGATGGTCTAAGTATCTTATTTTGCTCCTATCTTGACCTGAACTACCAGACAGCCTTCATCAGGCTGGCCTAAATATGGCCCAAAGCCAATTGATGATTGTGGTGTACCTATGTTCCCTCCTTACTGAGCTATGGAACTCAATTGATTACTTCCTCTCCAAACCAGCCCCCTTTTCACATTCTCCTATTTCTGCCACTAGTTATTCATAGTTAGAACTGGATTCTCAGAGGCCTTCTAGTCTAATCATTTCCCACTTGGCTGCATTCCTTTGGATTTCTCCCCAACACTCTCCCTCTCCATTAAATTGAAAGCTCCTTGAAAGCAAGGACTCTGCTTTTATATATATGTATGTGCATACATATATATGTATATATTCCTCAGTACTTATCAAAGTTTTTGGCACAAAGTAAGCACTTAATGTTTATTGACTGAAGACTAATCCTTTCATTGCAGAGGAGGAAACTGAGGCTCACATAGGCAATATGACTTGCCCAAGATAGAAACCATTAGTCTCTAATCGCTGGGGCTCTAAATCTTGGTATCACTTTTCATTCCTTTCTCTTCTCTCCCATTCCACAATCCAATTAATTAGAGGGTCCTGTTAAGTTTTCCTTTGTAGATCATTATAAGCTATTTTGAGGGCAGGAACTACATCTTTACTTATTTGTCTTCCTGAGCATTTATTTGTATTTCTGAACACATGGCTTAGAAATACTGGTTTTATTTGAAAGGGTCACAAATCCCAAATAAGAAGCAGGAAGTTATAAGCATCAGTGACAAAATGTAGCCAGGTTCTTTTTCTCTCTCCTCTCCTGTTATTTCTATCAGCTTCTAGCTAATACAGCAGACAACTCATCTGGTAGGACCCTCCTAGCCACTCGTTAAGACCACCACTGAATTATGCCCCATTTCCTTCTCTGTCATAGGGGAGTAACAGAAGTTTTTTGTAAGGTCCCTGACATTTACCTTTTTAAATCAATTGCCATCACTCTTATCCATCTTCAAACCCTTGCTGCCTCACCTTAAGGGAGGGTCAATGGGAAGGCTCTCTCAGGATGTACTCTAAAAGCTTGTGCGTAGGTTCCACGTTTCCCACTGATAATGAATATAACTATGGAAGAAGGCACCTTAGATTTAGGTGGGGTACTGCCACTTATGTTATTTCAGCAAAAGTCTCTGCTTTTGAGTTAACTCTATCCTTTGGCTGACTGATAAAACTTAACATATTGTTGGGGGCCTCTAAACTCTGGTTTGGAGTAGATATAGATCCATACATTAGCTTGAATTTGGGGTAGTTTTTCTGAGAGGCCACATGTGATATGGGAGTATCTCAAGGGCCTACAAAATGAAAGCAGTCTAGTATATTTTCAGAACTTTTAGAAATAAACATATCTTCCCCCAAATTCAAATTGACCTATATTGGCCATATGGCAGCTACACTTTTTTGCAATGTATGGAGTATGGATCTTAAAGTGTTAGTGATGAGGAAACATTTTAATTCTAAAGGAAAACTAAAAATCAAACCAAAATAACAACTACCCCCCAAAACCCAACAACTTCAAGACAAAACAACTGTTTTTTTTTTTGGAAAGTTGACTTCATTGGGAAATTTTCATACATATCACTTAGCATGTATGGGGTTCACAGGTATGAATTTCAAGCTACTTGCATGGTGATTTGAGTGTTCAGTGGTCTGGCAGTGCTCTGCTTTATGAAACAGACTCTAGATTTGTTCTAAGCTAACCTGACAGATCAATCTTGGGAAGAGGCAATACAAAAACAAACAGTGAAACTTTGGCTTCAAACTTTTAGTGCTGAGGCGGCATTTTGGAGATACCAGCATTCCTTCTCCCTCCCATTTCCTTCTTGTCTGTTTTTCCCGATGGCTCCCAAGTTGGAGCTCCTCTTACAACACCTGTTTCCGGTGCCTTTGACATACCTAATGTGGCCAAATATGCAATTATGATCATAAACTTCAAATAGAAATACAAAAAAGTAAATGGAGGAGAAAATGTAAAGGGACAGAATTATCAAGTGTAGCTGTGATTAAATAGTAGAGGAGATACAAATAAGTACATGGAAATTTGGCAAATTACCATGAAAGTTTATTTGTAAATGTATTTCATTTGCCTTTTAACCCAGAACAACAAAAAGAGAACTTGAAAAGAGATGCCATCATGTGGTATGGGGGTAATTCCAAAAACAAGATTACTCTCCTTCACCATCACTCAGCATTCAAGGCCCTCACTTCTTCTTCATCCATTATTTCCGATTCTGTGCGCTCTCTCCTGTTGGAAGTAATAAGTCAATTCCGGTAAACATCATTTCTGTAGCTTGAAACACACACTTTACATTATGAAAAGATATTTCAGAAATCTCCCCAGGAAACAAGTTCAGACCTTGTGGTTCTGTATATGAAATATTAAAACAAGTTATGAGGTATT
The DNA here is from genome assembly GCF_016433145.1 of Gracilinanus agilis. NCBI lineage: Eukaryota > Metazoa > Chordata > Mammalia > Didelphimorphia > Didelphidae > Gracilinanus > Gracilinanus agilis. The sequence continues at coordinate 193,084,998 of NC_058132.1, read as the reverse complement.
ATTTGAGGAACATGGGAAGAAGGCTCCTCTAAGCCTGAAATACCTTCTCTTCACCAAAGTGTCACAGTGCTTGAAATTCTGCCATTAATTCCTTTACACTAAGTGAAATCCTTAAAAAAAAAAAATAAACCCTTATCTTCTGTCTTGGATTTGATGATCAGTTCCAAGACAGAAGAGAGATAAGGATTAGGTCATCAGGGTTAAGTGACTTGCCCAGGGTCACACAGCTAAGAAGTGTCTGAGGCTACATTTAAACCAGAACTATCCACCTAGCTGTTCCTCCTCTATATCTTTTAAAGGCAAACATTCTTAGGAAGAAGTAATGTAAAGTTACTGAAATTTTGTTAGGGAAGAGCTTTTCAGGTCTTTCTTCCTAAAAATGACCAGAATCAGGGAGAGTCATAGAAAGAGGAGTCAGTGCTAAGCCACAATTGTACCTAGGGCTGACTCTGCTTAAAAATAATTTCATAAAATGAATGTCACAGTTGAAAGGAACCTCAGAGACCATCTCATACAATGTTTGCCTGAACAAAAATTTCCTCCTCTAATACCCAACAAGTGATCATATACCCTTTGCTTAAAGACTTCTTGTGAGAGGAGACAAGTTTAATTATAATCATCTTTTATTTGGCAGTTAGGTAGCTCAGTGGATAAAACACTGAACTGAAGAGACAGGAAGACCTAAGTTCGAATCCCTCCTCAGACATTTCATAGCTATGTGACCTTGGACAAGTTATTTGACCCTATTTGTCTCAGTTTCTTCACCTATAAAAATGAGCAGGAAAAGGAAATGGCAAACCACGTTAGTATCTTTGCCAAGAAAACCCCAATTAGGGCCACAAAAAGTTGTACTCAATTGAAATAGCAGAACAACAACAACAATAAAAAAATTTAGAAAAAATACTTTCTGAAATAGTGAAGATAGGAATTTGGATTCTAATCATATGTGGCCTTTATACTTTTATAGAGATGCTTTTAAAACTTTAACAAATCTATGCATGCAGCATAGGGTGTATTTTGGTCTAATTCTTGCCACAAGTTATAAAAATTACTAGTCAACCAATGACAATGTATGGAATATTCCAGTTAAATATTCTAGGTACTGGAAGGATAGAAAGCAAGTACAAGATATAGCGTTGCTCCAAGAACTCATAATCAAGTTGAGGGACAAAAATACGAGCATGTGAAAACTAAATAACAAATCAAGAGGAAGCGTCATAAAGTCAAAGCTGTTGTTCCATAATGGAGTGGAAAAAGGACACTAGACAAGGAAATATGACTCAGATTTGAACCCTGGGTCATTCCTTACTAGGAGAAGGGAATGGAATAAGTATTTATTTATTTATTTGGGAGGGGGTTGGATAGATTGTATTTTCATATATCATTTAAAAGTACATGCTAAGGGGGCAGCTGGGTAGCTCAGTGGAGTGAGAGTCAGGCCTAGAGACAGGAGGTCCTAGGTTCAAACCCAGCCTCAGCCACTTCCCAGCTGTGTGACCCTGGGCAAGTCACTTGACCCCCATTGCCCACCCTTACCACTCTTCCACCTATGAGACAATACACCGAAGTACAAGGGTTTAAAAAAAAAAAAAGTACATGCTAAGTTACAGTATGTTAACAAATCATAGGAAATATAGAAAACTCAAACTTCTTTGCCTGATTTCAGAGGCAATAACTATACTTATCCCCAAAATTGAGAACTGGAGGACCAGCTCCAGTGTTTAAAGCTCTCTTGATGCTGATTGGATCTAATTCACTGGTAAAACAGCCCCAATTACCAGACTGATTATTTTTTCAATTTGAGATTTCTTTTATTTTTCATTCAGCTCCTATTCTGAGTTCTCATTATGTTAGAGAGACCATGCTAAGAGAATGCAGCCTCTGGCAGGTCCTACCAAGATGAAAATGCTTTGAGTCTGAGATAGTTGGAATAAGCATTGATCAAAGAGCCTACCTACTATGTGCCAGGACACTATGCTAAGAATTTTCAAAATATTTTCTCATTCTATATTTATAACAACAGTCTAAGGTAGATATATGATCTCTGTTTTACAAATGAGGAAACTGAGGCAGAGATGAAATGATTTGATGAGGGTCATGTGGTGAGGAAGTGTCCAAAGTTGGTTAGGAACTCAGGTCTTCCTAATTCCAGACTCGGTGGCTTTATCCACTGCACCATCTAGCTGTATTGACCTTTGGCAAATCTCTTATCTTGGGTCCTAGTTTTTTCCAACCATAAAATGAGAGTAAAACTAGATAATTCACATAGTAAAGTTCCTTCCAGTTTTACTATTTTGGAAATCTAGAAGTGATTACCAAATGAATGCTCTAGGAAAAGAAGCACTTTAGGAATACAGAGAAAAAAGAGATTACTCACAATGGGTTGAAATGGCTTTCCTCAGGGAGAGGGAAAGAATATATGTCCATATTCAAAAAGAGTTAAATTTAAGGATTCAAATGGCTAAGAAAATGTCCAAGTTAGGAAAGAATGTGGTTTATTTTTAGGTAGCCACACTTTTAGCAACACAACTGGTCCAAAGGAAAGATCTGATTTAGCCCTGCATGGTTTAAGGAGTCCAGTTGCTGCTATTCGAATAGCAGTGGTTATGCATCAGACCCAAAGAATCTTTTAGCTGGACTAGTTTTGCCCACAAGAATATAGTGCATAGAATCACAGAGGGTTTTTAAAGATCAAGCCCAAACCCTTCATTTTACAAATGGGGAAACTGAGGGTAATTTGCCCAAGGTCATTTAGCAATCTTTTCCATTCTCCCTTTGGGGATTTTGTTCAAGTTTTCCTCCACAACACCATATCCTCTAGGTGGGGGGAGAAAGACACAACCCTTATAGATAAGAAGTATAGACCACCTCCAGACTATGTCATGCTATCTTGCTGAAAAATGAAAAATTAAATTCTGTTCATGAAATATTTGGATGATTAACTGAATTTTTCATTTTTTGTTAAGGATATATGACATAGACGTGTGTGTTGTTTTAATTGTGTCTGACTTTAAGTGACTCTATTTGGGGTTTTATTTGCAAAGAAACTGGAGAGATTTTCCATTTTCTTCTTTAGATCATTTTATAGATGAGGAAACTAAGGCAAACAGCATTAAGTGACTTGCCCAGGGTCATGAGAATAGTGTCTGAGGCTAAATTTTAACTCAAGTCTTCCTGACTCTCCTGAGCTACCTAGCTGCCCCCTTTAACTGCACTCCTTTGACACAGGTCAATATAAGGACAATTATCCTTATCTCATTCATTCTTATGCCAAGCTTAGAGATGTGTAAGGTTATGATCAATGTCAAAAAATGATCCCCTCAATAGTAACATGTAGATAACAGTCAGGGCCAGCCCTGGGAAAACATGTGGCGTAGAGCCTTGTAATAACTGGACTCAAAGGGAGCTTAGAGACAGTCTTTAGTGAAGACTCCTTCACACAGGTAAAGAGGCCAAGGCCAAGAGAAGTAAGTAACTTGTTCAAGATCATAGCTCTCTGGACTCTGCAGGTGTGATGGAAAGATGCTAAAGAACTGATAATATTCGCTAATAGCTAACATCTGTTTAACACTTACTATGGGTCAGACACTATGCTAATCACTTTACAATTATTTGATCCTCACAACAACCCTGGGAAGTAGATATTATCCTCATTATATAGATGGGGAAACTGAGGCAAACAGAGGTTAAGTGACTTGGTCAGGGACACACAGTCAGTGTCTGGGGCTGGAGTTGAACTCAGGTCTTTCTGAATTCAGGCCTGTTCTCTATCCACACTGCCACCCAGCTTCAGTACTACACGGAGAATTAAAAAGACTTCTAAAGCCCAATCTTAGTTCTAATGATACTATTGGATTTCCTTCCCTAAGCCTTAGTTTATCTGTAAAATGTATTAATACCTGATCTACCTGTGTCTGAGGACTGAGGGAAAGAAAGGACTGTCTAAATGAGCAAGCACTGTAAGAAATGTAAGCTTTTAGCATGCCTAATGCCCTTCTCTGTGTTCTTGAAGTCCATCTCCATTTCTTCCCCCCTCTCTGCCCATCACCACACTTCCCCCTTTTTTTCAGGCTTCCAGCGCCCTTGTAGTCTCTAACACATTATCAAAACCTTCATCTAGGAAGGGATTTGATGGCAATTGCAAGTGTGAATTGAAGTGAAGAATTATACTAGCCCCAGAGGGCTCACATTGTAAGCCTTATCTCTAACTGTGGAATGAAGGGCTCTTTTAAAGGCACTGGGGCCATCAGAGCAAGTATAGAGAGCTTAGGAGAGTTTAGAACAGTTTTCCCTTTTGTGATTTATAAGGTTAGACTGATTCTCAACCTCCTCCCATCCCACACCAGCCACATCTACACACTGTCTCTGGGCCTCCTGGGCTTCTCCATCCACACTGACCCATCCTAGTGCTTCTGGTCTCTGATTTCAGGGGAAAGTGAACTGGTAGTAACTAAATTGGGGTTTTAAAAGACAGTGGCCTGAAGGCATCATGATTAATTCCAGGTATTGGATCATTAATTATAGATGCCTTTGATTTTGTTGTTTTTGTTTTTGTTCTTTTGTTAGGGAAAGCCCTCAGAACCCATCACATAGGTGAGGACTCCACCTTCAGTAAGGCCAGCCAGATATTTCGCTATGAGAAACCATTGTAAACTCAGCATCCATGAATTCTTTTGTAATAAATATGATAGGATAGGGCTGTCTATCTCTGAGGGCCCAGACTCAGCAATGTGCAAGTTAAAAACACATTGACAAGACATTAGGAATCACAGAAAAAAAAAAAAGAATGCTTAAAATTCTAGTTTCCTGATGAGAACAAAAGCTGAATGGTAATTAATTAATGAGATAACTTCTTTCCCAGGATGAGCTATGAATGGGGATCACTGATCATTATTGATTCTACTGTCTGTCTTCTATAAACCAACATATGACCTTAATTTTCATTTTTTCAAGGTTTACAAAGCCATCTGAAATGCTCAGATTTTCTCATCAATGAAAGAATAGTTTCTACTTATAAATCAAATTATCCTTCCTTCCCACCCTTTGGGATGTTTGCAAGGTTCCTGTTTTGTTTTATTTTATTTTTTAACAAATGTTTTGTCACAATTGAGAAAAGCTCAATTGTGAGGTCACCTTTTTTGGATTAAGGAAATTGTTTCATGACACCTCCTCAGAGATTAGATGACATTTCTGACTTTAGTTTCTTCTCTTCCCTAGTCAACTATTTGCCATAGGGTTCTGTAGGAGATCCATCAGTTCTCATTTGTAAAATGGGGATAACAAGACACCTTACCTATTTATTCTCAAGGATTCTCATGAGGAACATGATGTACAAAACTAGTGATAAATAAATCTGGGTTGTGCTTGTTGGAGCTATTAGAATACTCTGTAGAAAATGACATTTGGCTAGCTTCACCAATTAGGCAGGCTGTAAGAACTGGAGGCTGGGAAGACTTGAATTTAAATCCTTCTCACTAACTACTTACTAGCTTTGCACAAAGTCATTTAACTTCTCTCTCATCCTCAGCTTCCTCATCTGCGAAGTGGCAATAATAATGTCAGTAGCACTTATAGGTTTGTTGTGAGGGCCAGACGAAATAGTGTATTTTACAAAAGACTTTGCAAAGGGGGAAGCTAGGTGGCTCAGTGGCTAGAGAGATACGAGGTCTTGGACTCAAAAATGGTCCCAGATGCTTCCTAGCTGTGTGACCCTGGGCAAGTCACTTAACCCCCATTACCTTTACCCTTAAGAAAAGCCCTTACTACTTTTCTGCCTTAGAATCAATATTGATTCTAAGACGGGAGGTTTAAAAAAAGAAACAACTTTCCAAACCTTAAAACACTATATAAATGTCAGTCATGATTATCTCTATTTCCACCTTTCCAACTGCTTAGAAATAGCATACTCCTAGACTTGTACTACCTACTAATGTTTCCTACAAAATTCCAATATAGTTTACTTGAACACCAATGCAGAACATTAAGGATAAATTGGGGGCTGTTTAGCAACTTCAGGGTATTTTAGACTTTAAAATGTTATTTCTCCAAATAAGTAAGAGATAGGAATATATTCTGCACAATTCTTGAAGGCAACCTTAGGGAAAGTAGAATTGTCATGGTCTTTTAGGGTACCTGGAGAAGACTGGAAACTTGCCAAATTCGCCAATCAAAAATGTTATTTGGGCCTTGGGTGGAGAGTAAAAAGGGGAGAAAGTTATAGTTGTAGCTGTATTTTAGCTGTAGCTGGATTTTAATAGCTTTTCCTTGGTCACACTTCAGTGGTATTAGCTGCTTCTAGTTGGGGTGTGGGCATTGCCCTAGTTTGGATGGGAATCAATTGTTGCTCAATTTGAAGAGATAGATATTGCTTTAATGTTCTTTTCTTTATTGCTCCTGCCTCCCCTTTGGAGCTCACTTTTGTATCTTTAGTGAAGCTATGTCATCTCTTTAATGCACCAAATTAAAGAGTCTATAGTCACCTTTGAAGCCAGGAAGACTCCTATATGACTCTGGACAAGTCATTTAATACCTTAAAAAACAAAAACCCTTATCTTTCATCTTAGAATCAATACTGTGTATTGGTTCGAAGGCAGAAGAGCACTAAGGACTAGGTAGCAGTGGAGTTTAGTAACTTAGTTAGGGACATACAGTTAATGATATGTCTAAGGTCAGATTTGAACCTGCAAAACATTCCTTTTAAGTCCCAGCAATGGATTTCCAATAGGGAAGAATATTCCTCTTCAGTTCTCTGAGAATGGAGGTACAAATATTCCTATTCTACAGATGAGGGAATTGAGGTCAGAGAAGTCAGATGGTTCAAATACCTCAGTGCATACAAATAATAAGAGCCAGAACTGATGCTTGAACACTAGTCTTCTGATTCATAGCCAAGTGTTCTCTTTCCATTCCTCCATATTAAAATGCATCCTTAACTAGGGTACTAGAAATGGAAGAAATTATTTTGAAAGGTTTAAACTTACCTTATTGGGGGTACTTTGGCCTTTGGCTTATGAAGACGAGAAAACCGTTCTTTCTAAAAAAGAAAAATTTGACTTAGATATATATGAAATAGATTTTTTCCCTAGCTACTGCTCCTGACTTACATTGACTGAATTTTACCCATTTAAAAAAATTGGACACTATTACAAAACATTTACTATAGGCTGTCTCTCTAGGCAAGTTCGTGTACATTTCTCAATTAGTCTCACCTCTATTCTTTCTTCTCTTTGTTTTCTTAACAGATGAAGAATTTCTTCTCTTTTCTTGGCCTATTTAAAGAAAAAAATAGTGCATTTACATGTCATTTTTTGACTTTTGAATATGGTACCATACTGCCATATTCAGGCTCTGGAATTGGTTTGAGTTCACTAAAGGCTACATTTTTCCACTGACTTTTCAACCAGTCAGGATTAATTCTATTATATATACATATATACATATATATGTATATATATATATATATATATTTATCACAGGAATGCAAGAGCATATATACTAAAGTAGGATACAAGAGGTATTACAAGAGATAAAAATCAAGCAGTGGGTGTTCTTAATGCAATTTCCCAAGCTACAACCTTTCAGACTTCTAAGGAAGATAGGTTTGAGTCTTCTCAGCTCTACTTCTCCACAAATGACTTAGTCTGGTATAAGGAATGTTAGAAAGGTGGGTTTGTAAGTCCATTCTCTCTCATCATTGTCTGCATGGGGTAGCATTATCATCTGCTATGCTTTACCCAAAAACTTTCTTGGCCTACTGCCCCCCCCTTTCCAGAAAAAATATTACTTAGTGCCACATGGAAATTATGAAACTATTTATTGAACTCAGAATAGAATGTAATACAAAAAAAGTGTGGCCATCACCGCTTTCCTGAATCGATGCAGCACCCACCAGGGGGCGATGGCACCCACTTTGTGAATCACTGTTCTAGGAGATCTAGTTTTCAAGGAGAAAACATGTCACCAAATTGACAGCAGATTGAAGAACTCTATCTTCCACAAGAACAATGCTTACCCTGGCATAGATTCTGGATAGAGGGGTATATTTGCACTGTGCAGTGAAAATCTAATGTGAGAAGTTGTTGCAAATTATCAATCTTGCAAATTGTCAAAATTGCAGATCTGGCATAGAGATAAAGCACCTTTCAAACCTTCAGGTTACTGGTGTTTTTTTTCTAGGCAAATTGCTAATGACTCTTTATTGTCCCCTAGGTTGCTATGGCACCATGATATAGTAGCATAAGGAATATTGAGATATTGGACTTGAAAATTTGATTGCATGTTCTACTAGCTAGTGATGTTCAGCTGATAAAATGGTATAGGAAGGAGAGCTAAGGACTTATAACCTATATTTCTTTAGAAATTGGGAGGATGTAATTTGGGAACGGGGAGTAAGGATATTTGCTTATTCTTATCTCATTCTATAACTGACATTCTATTTTAGCTAATGGCATTGCTGTGCTATCACTTGACAATGCAATTCTAAATAGCCCAGGGGAAGGGTCAGTGGAGAAAATGGGGGCTTGTGAGCAGTAATTGAATAGATAGTGAAACCTAGCAGATTAGCTAATGTGACAGGAAAGGAAAGTGGTGAATGTTGGAGGGGATGTGGCAAAATTAGGACATTAATGCATTGCTGGTGGAGTTGTGAATTGATCCAACCGTTCTGGATGGCAATTTGGAATTATGCCCAAAGAACACTAAAAGAATGCCTGCCCTTTGATCTAGCCATACCATTGCTGGGTTGTTACCCTAAAGAGATAATAAGGAAAAAGACTTGTACAGAAATATAGCCACACTCTTTGTGGTGGCAAAAAAATTGGAAAATGAGGGGATGCCCTTCAATTGGGGAATGGCTGAACAAATTGTGGTTTCTGCTGGTGATGGAATACTATTGTGCTCAAAGGAATAATAAACTGGAGGAATTATTCCACGTGAACTGGAATGACCTCCAAGAATTGATGCAGAGTGAAAGGAGCAGAACCAGGAGAACATTGTACACAGAGACGGATATACTGTGGTACAATCAAACATAACAGACGTCTCTACTAGCGGCAATGCAAGGATCTAGAGCAAGGCTGAGGGACTTATGAGAAAGAAAACTAGCCACATTCAGAGGAAGAACTGTGGGAGTAGAAACACAGAAGAAAAACAACTGCTTGATCACATGGGCTGATGGGGATATGATTGGGGATGTAGACACTAAACGATAACTCTATCAATAATATGGAACTAGGTCTTAATGATACATGTAAAAACCCAGTGGAATTGTGTCTTGGCCACGTAGCGGGGGGGGGGGGGAGGTTTGGGGGAGAGGGAAAGAACATGAAACATGTAACTATGGGAAAATATTCAAAATTAAAAAAATAAATGAATAGTGAAGCTAAAGTCTAGGAATTGGAAGGGGGTATTATACTAATGGACTATTTCTGCTTGATTTTCCACTATTTCCAAGGAATTGGTTCCTTTAACCCAGTTGTTCCTTTAACTAACTAACCTAACTGGGTTCCTTACCCGAGAGGACTGAAGAATCTCTTCTATCTCACTCTCATGTGTGGTAGAAATTTATTAGTAATTTATTCTTTTTCATGATGATTCATACCTTTTTAGACAAAGTACAGTCTGAAAAAATTTGAATAGCATACTTTTCACCATTCAAGGATAGTAAAGCCACTGGATTTAATTCTAACTAACATCATGGTGACAAAGACATTCATAGAAGAGAAAGAAATGGCATTAAAGATATCAAAGAAAGGGGGCAGCTGGGTAGCTCAGTGGAGCCAGGCCTAGAGACAGGAGGTCCTTGGTTTAAATCTGATCTCAGATACTTCCAAGCTGTGTGACCCTGGGCAAGTCACTTAACATCCACTGCCTAGCCCTTATCACTCTTCTGCCTTGGAGCCAATATACAGTATTGATTCTAAGATGGCAGATAAGGGTTTAAAAAAAAAGAGAGATCAAAGATGGGGAAAGCAGTTTGTAGTAGATCAGATATAGCTAGAAGAGATCCATGCTAGTGTTAACAATTCTTAAAATACTGAGGGATTTATTCATAAGAGAAGGAACATAGTAAAAGCATGAAATTTTTTTTTTGGATCTTATTAAAAAAAAAAGGAGGGGTAGCTAGGTAGCTAGGGAATGGATAAAGCGCCTAGAGACTAGAGATCTTGGGTTAAAATTTGACTGCAGACATTTCCCAGCTGTGTGACCCTGGGCAGATCAAGCCCAATTGCCTAGCCCTTACCACATTTCTGCCTTGGAAATTATACTTAGTATCGCTTCTAAGGCAGAAGGTAAGAGAGTTTAAAAAAAAAAAAACTAATAGAGAAAATATCAACAACTATCAAATTGTTGTCTACTTTCCTGTCTATACACAATCTTTATAAAATTCATCTACACATGCTTGGAGGTCTTCTTCAATGAGGATATTAGTAGGAAAATGGCAGGCTTTTTTGCAAGTAATTCTATAAAAGATCATATTATTATCATTATTCAGTTGGCTGAAATTTATAGGGAATATGTGTGATCTCAGCATGTTTATTGTTTGTATTGATTATAAAAATAATTTGATTAATTCAGCAACCAAGTATTTATTAAATGCTTACCAGGCCAGACAATGTTCTAAGTGCCAGGGATTAAAAAATAAAAATTATCTTCAAGGAGCACACATTATAATTATGGTGGTCCTGGTGGAATAACATGAAAATAAGTGCTTATAGGATTTGAGCTGAGCTTTTAAGGAAGCCAGGTGTCAGACATGAGGAGGCAGAGTATTTCAGGCATGGGGGATAGCCAGAACAAAGGCATGAGGGATGGAGTATCATCTGTAAAGAACAGCAAGTAGATTAGTATAGCTGGATTATAGAGTGTGTGGAGAATGTGAAAGTATGAGATAACTAGTAGGAAGGAGCCAGATTGTTAAGGGCTTGACATGCCAAAGAGAGGATTTGTTTTATCCTAGAGGCATCAGGGACCCATAGGAACTCATTCAGGAGAAAAGAGTGACATGGTTGAACTTTTAGTTTGGGAAAATCACTTTGACAGCTGAATAGAGGATGGATAGGGTGAAGGGAGAATTGAGGTAAAGAGAAAATTATTGCAAAAGTTCAGGAATAAAGGATGATAAGGGCTTGTAATAATAGCATGACAGTTGTGTATGTGGAGAGAATGGGACATATATGAAGGAGATATTGTGAAGGTAGAAATGACAAGACTTGGCACCAGATTGAATGTATAGAATGAGAGAGAGGAGTTAAGTATAACATCAAGGTTACACTTTTTAGCCTGGGTTTATGGGTGCCTGGGAGGCTAGTGGCGCCTTTGACAGTAATAGGACAGGTTGGAAGCAGGGAGGGTTGGGTGGGGGAAGGTTAATGAGTCCTATTTTGGACATATTTAGTGTGAGATGTCTATGGCACATCTAATTTGAGATATATAAGGCAGGTGGTAATGTAAGACTAGCACTTAGAGATAACAGTTGAATATATAATAGAGAAAGAAATGATGATTGAATGCATGAGAGCTGATGAGATCACTAAGTGAAATAATATAGAGTGAAAAGAGAAGAGGACACAGCACCTACTTTTGGGAGACACCCACAGTAGGCATGACATGAATGAAGATACAACAATGAAGACTAAGAAGGAGCAATACGACAGAGCAATGGAGATCCAGGAGTAAACAGTGTCACAAAAATCTGGAGAGGAAAGAATATCTAGGAAAACAGAGTGATCAAAAGTGTTAAGGCTTCGGGGAAGTGAAGAAGGATGAGGACTGAGAAATGGCCTTTGGATCTGACAATTCAACGCTTTATACCTTTGGAGAGACATGATGTAAACAGAAGTCAGATTTCAGAGGGTTAGAGAAGCCAAAGGAGAGGAAATGGAGGTAGCAAGTATAGATGACTTTCTCAAAGAATTTAGTTGAAAAAGGGATGAGAATTACAGGAGATAGTTGGATCAAGTGAGAAATATCTAAGGATGGAAAAGTTGTTGGTAGTAGGCAGAGAAGGAGCCAGTAGACAGGGAGAGATTGAGAATTAGAATTGCGATGACAGAGGGGATAATCTAGAGAAGATGGGACGGGATAGGATCAAGGTAACATGATACTTTTTATTTTATTTATCTACTTAAATTAATTTAGAATATTTTCCCATGGTTATATGATTTGTATTTTTTCTGTCCCCTCTTCCCTACCCCCTCCTCCCTCCCATAGCCAACAAGCAATTTAACTGGGTTTTACACATGATACCTTTATTGTGAAACAGGGGTGAAGGAATAGAGATTTGGGAGAAGACAGTGCTTTCCACTCTCATGTCCTCTGAGAACTTAGGATATTATAGTATATTGCCATGTAACAGAGGATTGTATGTAACAAAAAAGCACCAGTAAAAGTTAGAAAATGTATGTATTGTAGGCATATATGTAATTATCTCCCTTTCTCTTACTTTTGTCATTTAAGTATTTGCATGTTTTGATTTGAGGCATTTCAACAACTAAGTCTATTCCAATGTTTAATCTTACCCACTTTTTCTAATTGAACTAAGAACTGAACCCTGAAGGCCCATTAGTTTTTGCTGTCATCCCTGTTTAGTGCATGTCATATGACTGAGTTATAGTTTGCACTGATTGACTTGTAGCCCACAACTGTAGCTTGTCCTTTCTTATAACTCTTAATTTTCTTTTCTTTCAGTGGCTATTATCAACATGGTGCCAAACATCTATACTTTTTCCCTAGCTTCCGATCCTTTTACCATGATGGTTATTTCAAGATGCTAGCCAGTTCAATAATGTAATAAAATTCTCTAGAAATACTGAAGTTAAATGCTATTTTATTTCTTCCTGGATATGCTTACTGAAAATGAATAACAGGTTTTTAAATTATAACCAACAATGGTATCATCTGGACAAAAATGTTCCAGACTGTTAGACTGTTCTGAGAAATCGCTGCAAATAGACACACTCAAGCCTTTATTATTCTGAGAAAAGACCTACAACTAGCCTTATAGTAAAACACAAATTATTTTAGTGTTATACAAGCCAATGGAATTGCCATTTTGCAGTCCTGATATTGTCAATTAAGCATATTTAGGTATGATATTGAATATTTACAATGATCATTTAGCATCATTTATTAGCCCTCAGGATATTCCTACAAAGTTACATTTTTGTGTCTTCAGGGATGCCCTGGGGAAATAAAGCATATAGCAATGGGGTACCTGGGAAACAGTGAAATTTATGCTGAATATTTCTGGGAAGTTTAATGAGGGAGGCAAAGATATGTAGTGCCAATTTAGGGAGAGCCCAGTCTTCTTTTTGACTCTTTAGGGCAGACAAATTTGGAAGGAGAAAACTCCTTTTTCAATGATTTGATAACACAGTGGAGGTAGGGAAGTAGAGTTTCCAAGGCCTTTATATTATACTCTTATAAAAAGATTTCCTTCTCTGCCTTGGAGGAATCCAAACTTTGACCCTGAGGTCTGAGAAATAAGGACAATAGGTTCCACATTCAGAAACTGAGATTTTGGGAGTGCTTTGCTATCAAATATTGAAACAGTTCAAAGAGAGAAGTTGACGAAAAGTTCTCTGACCACAAATCCTCCAGAATATCATAACAATTTTATTTATACAGATTGTCACTTATAGAAACCAAGTGTGAAACTGATTTGAACTTCAAACATACTGCCTATAGTCCTGCTTGTTACTTACATTCTAATTCTCATATGAACAAAGGACAACACTTTTGTTCCTTTGGTTTATGAAACACTGTCGACATGGAATCTAGAGTTCCCAAACTAGTAGCTTAGTGAGGTATGATTAACCCCAAGTTTAGAAATAGTTTGTATTTTGGAGACCCCCAAAGCTTGTGTTTGTTCCCTGTTCCCATGAGAATCCACCCTGAAGGGAATCTCAGGCTAGCAGTTGCAGACTGAATAACGGACCGCAGGGTAAATGCTAAATACCCCTTTTGTCCTAGTAGTCTTCCCCATTATATCAAAGACCCTTCCCAGGAAGACTACCTGGGCAGGGACCATTCCTTTAGTATCCATTGTGTAATCAGCCCCTTCCCCTACACCCTAGCCTCTAGCTATGATCCCTTTCTCCAGCTTGATTGTATCCTGTCAGTATAATGTCAATCATCTTCCCCAGCCCCTGGATCTTCCCAAAAGGTATATAAGTTCCCCAATTTCCTTTGTCCCTGGGAGTCGTCATCTAGCGTGGTGTCACTCCCTGGGGGATCAGGGAGCAGAGCGAAGCAGGGTTCATTTAGACTCTGCACCAGGCGCAGCTCTGCATAAGAGGCCAAGTAGCCCTCATCCCCCTTTCCCTTGATTAAAGAGTGGTTTATGACTATTTAATAGTCCCACGTTTTTTCTAAGTTAACAATGCCAACTGAAATAGTTTCTTAAAACAGAGTTAGGCAGCAGCTGGGTGGTTCAGTGGACTGAGAGCCAGGCCCAGAGATGGGAAGTCCTGGATTCAAATCTGGCCTCAGACATTTCCTAGTTGTGTGAACCTGGGCAAGTCATTAACCCCCATTATCTAGCCTTTACAGCTCTTTTGCCTTAGAACCAATACACAGTATTGATTCTAAGATGGAAGGTAAGGGTTTAAAACAAACAAAAAAAACAGAGTGAGGTAGTGTCAGTACCACTCAGTACTACTTGAGTTATCCCTCTATGACTTTTTTCTTCTGGCTGAAACAGTTGCTACCATAACCTAGAAATTTAAGGGCCTAATCACAAGGGTGGATTGAGCTAGCTCTAGAGAAGCTGGCTGCCATCCCAAATGCATGAGAATTCATTGAGCATGAAGCAATCTCTCAAGATCAAGACCTGTGTGTTAGTTAAAATCACCTGGGGTTCTATTTGGAAGGATTGAACCTCAATATAGTGTTTGACAAACTTCTGTGGACCTATGGGGGTCCTTAAAACTACATTTCCCGTGGTCCAACGGGTTTCATGGGTTTCCGGTTTTGGATGACGTATTCAAGGTGAGGGACTGTTTGAAATTAGGGGGAAGTGACTTGGAGCTGCCTCTTTAGTTACCTGAGCTCGAGGAGAGAGGAAGGTAAATGGCTGAGGTGAGGTTGGAATAGGTTTCTTACAGGCGCGTGGTCAGTTTATCTCTATCAGCATGGCTTTTATTAAAATACTATTTTCCCTTTTGATCTCGGCCCTCATCATTTTTAATCATAACACCTGAAATATAGAGCTACCTAGCTTCTGAGGAAAAAAAGGAGATGGTAATATGAGATTTACAATGAACACTGTGTAAAGAATATTAGGGGCCCCTGTAAGAGATTCCAATAACTGTCAAGGGATTAAAACAAATGTAAATTTAATGGAGAAAGCTAGATAAAGAATTCATGGAATCATTTACTGATCATGGGGAAAAGGAGACTCAGATATGATAAGCAGATAGCAGATGGACTGAATGAATTTTCTGCATTAGTTTTTACAAGCAACCTTAAAGAACAAGTACTAACAATTCAATGAGCCTTAAGAGATGAAAAAGTGTTTAAGAGTAGAAGAAAAAGCTCCTATTCCCTTGACAGTAGTTGCATGTGTTATTTTGAAGGCATATTTAAAGATATCTTTGTATTATAAAACTATAATGATATAATTCTGAAAGACCACTCCCTATTGGCTTCCAAGTCATCAACAAGAACCTAGGGGTATAGACATACCTGGTAAATGAAGGGGAAGCAGGTTTGATCATTCAAACAGATATTTTAAAGATGTTCAAACTGATTATTTCAGTATATCATTCAATCTTAATATAGCACTCAATTGATATATTAAAGATAATGTTGATCAACTCTGCATATGAGTTGAGAGCTAAGAATGTTCCTAAGATAGGCTCTTAGCATTCTGTGGTATCACTCAGAAGGGTTAAAAGGGAATAAAATTTATATAAGGATCCTGCTGCCCATATTTTGACTTAGAAAACCATATATTAACATTATCTATATTCTACTGTATTTTTGTTTGTTAAAAATTTCACAATACATTTTATTTGGCTCTGGCTACAATGAAGCTTGCAGGGGGTCAGGGATGGTGGTGGTGGTGAGTGCACCTGACATATTTACTTTAAGAGAGTAGGCTTATAGAGACTAAAGGTTTTTGAAATAGAAATCAATAAAGAAGCAATCATTAAATACCTAGTATATAAATCATTTTACCTGTATTGAAATTGTTAGCTGATATAAATATATAGGTAATGGGAGTAATTAGGAGAGCACCCTCCATCTAGCTAGGTGGTGCAGTAGATAAAGCAGCTGGACCTGGAGTAAGAGAGACAGGAGCTCAAATCTTGCCTGAGATACTTACTAGCTGTGTGATCTAGGTCAACTCACTTAATTTCTGCCTGCCTCAGTTTTCTCATCTGTAAAGTGGGGATAACAAGTAAGGATCAAATGAGATAATCTATATAAAGTACACTGCAAATCTTAAATATCATATAAATGGTAGCTATTATCATCATTATTTTCAATCTGAACTATTATGGTCCAGGGTCCAGGTCATACTTTGGAATGTTCCTTGGGTATCAACACTCTTGCTTTCCTTTCTCCTACCCTTCTCCTCCTCTATTCTCCTGATCCAGAAGATTAGAAGATGGTACTCTAGAGGTCATCAGAGCATATCGGAGAATTCTTATTATCTCTATTATATGTAATTAATTTCAACTAAATTCAAATAAATAAATATTCATTGACAATTTCACTCAAATCAGGGAATTTATATAATCCAAGCTCTAAAAGTGATCTGTAATTTTGTAACTTAAAAATGAAGATTTGTGATGGTTAGTGGCCCATATGGTTCACACATCAAATGATATCTAAAAGAAAAAGGATCTTCCTTTATTGGAAAAATTGTTTATTTTGCCCTGAATGTTTTCTAAATTTTTTTTCCTCGGGCCCAGAATTTAATGATATGTTCCTACTGGAAAGCTACTTGTTTGATAGGGAAGCTGGGAAATGTAAAGCCTTACAAATCCATGAAATCTATTCCTCTCCTATGATTCGTATGAAATAAAGGTTATTATGAGATTTACAACCAGTGTAAAGCAAAACTAGATAACAAAACATAACACTAAGACAGAGATAGACAACCTTTTAGAGATGGAGTGCCAGGCCCTACCCCAACCCCACAAGTGCCCCCAGAGACCCCATTCTGTGCCCCTCACCCCACCTAGTGCTGGGTACACCCTGCTTCTCCCCTTTACTCCACCGAGTGGGGGGAGCAAGCACTCCCACTGGTCTGCTGGGCAGGGGGGCAGGTAATGACTTAGGGAGAGGCGAGGGGCACAAGCACTCTATTCTGCTCCCCTCCAGTTATATGAGCTATGATCCCCCCTCAAACATAGCTCCTCTCCAAAGTGGAAAATGAGGGGACCTTGAAAATTTCAAAGTACACTCTCTTTAGCCACAATTCAAGGAGCCAGAAGTCATTTCAAACATAACACTTTATTGAGAAAGAAGAAAAAAGTGGCCAGAAAAAAAAGCAAAAAAAAAAAAAAAAAATCCCAGCTTACAGAAAAATACCTTATTTATAGGAAAATATAACCCTCATGTTAAATGACATCATCCTGACACATTGACCCCATGACAGTCCAGCCTTCCTGAAGTGGGTATCCTCCAAATGAATCTTTTTAGCAAATGGTCAAGGATTTCTGTCAGGTTTTAATCTGGATGCAGGGCTGATTGGGAGATCCCTAGCTTCCAGAGCTTCCAGCCCATTTTTCTCCCTCAGGCAGGTACCCCTTTGAATGCAAATTGAACAGTCTGGGCCAGGGGATTAAGAATGCAAATTAAAGTAGCCCAAGTTTGCTTGTGAAAGAAACTGGGGAATAGCTGAATCATTAGACTACAGTTTTGAACATTTTTAAAGTACAAACTCAAAAGACACATCCCCCCATCCCAAAAATACTTTGTATAATAAGACACTGGTTGCTTCTGATAGTAAAGACATAAATTGTTTTTGTCTCACTCAGGCCAAAGGTAATTAAGAGGCCATTGTATTCTGAATGGGGTGGGGCAATCTTGTCCTTCAAAGGATGCTGTTTGAAGACACCAGTTTACTAACTCCTTCTGGGGAGAGGAGGAGGGGAGCAGCCCAGCTGTGCCTAATTCCAGCTTTCTAGTTGGGAACTCTGGCAAACTCTGTGCTGCAGGGATGGATGCACTGGATCCTTGGCATGTGTGCCCACAGAAAAGTCTATATGTGCCTTCTCTAGCACATGTGCCATAGGTTCGCCATCATGGCATTAGGACTCAGATAACTTCTTCCTTTAGAAAGAAAACATTTCCTCTCAAATTCTCTCTTTATATATTTTACATTTGCTAACATTCTCTATGCTTATTTACTGCAATTTGGATTGTTACTAGGTTCTATAATTGCCATAAAGAGAATTCAGACCTGCTCATAATGATGATATAGAGAACTAAAAGACTAGAAAATGATATACTGTTTACTTAAAAAAAAAAAAAAAGCTGAATAATCAGTGAAAAGGCTTCCTCCTGCACTAATCTGATTTTAGAAGGTGGATTTAATGGCAATAATGTATGTTAATGGATGGGAGACACTGAGTTATTAATTGGAGAGAGGAAGATTGCTGACTTGCAGGAAAGATCTGCAAACCTCAGCACCTTTCCATACCTTCTGGAAACTGCTTTATCTTGGCTCAGTTCCCAGATCTGACAAACATTTTTCATCTTAAAAGGAACATTTTACTAAAATGAGAAAAAAGTCAGTAATTACATAACCAGGATTGCTGCATGATTTTAATACCTTTATATGGCTTTCTGTTAAATTTTGATGTCATGAAAAAAGTATGATGATCTTAGTTTTGTCATATACGTTTTTGTTGTAACTTGAAAACAAATTATTCTTGATAAACATATACATCCTGTTGACAAAATATTCACCCACTTTAGAATTTCCATAATAACCCATCTCAAAATATTCATAAAAATGCATGTAAGATAAAATGTATATCTATGATGGACTAAGTGGATTTACAATTATTAATGTTATCTTAAGTGACAATGAATGAAATGAAATGTTAAAATAAGGGAAACAAAATATATAACCTATCCTAAATTCTATTAACTGAGAATTTTCATTTCAAAAACTAAAAAAAATAGTGTAGACATTTGAAACATGTCTATCCCCAAAATATACAAGAAACTGATAGATTCAGTTGATAAAATTTGTTGTAGCTGAAGATGACCCCAAATACTGAGTCTAGTACTTTACAGTTATTGTCATACAATGATTATTTAGGTAAACTGTTATTAGGCAAATCTTGCAAGTTTGATTCAACTCATATAAGATAGAAAAGTGTAAATATCAGTGGTGGATTTTGGGGGCAATTGGTGAATAAGCTTGAGATGACAAAGGATATATGTAAGTGTAAGATGATAATCTGGACACTACTATCGTGGAAACAGTGAGAATCTGTCATTTCTTTTTCAGTTACTCACTACTCTTAAAATTTCTTTTGCAATGAAATCTTTCAAGTTTAGGTATAATCCCTAAAAGATTCACTCATTTGTTTGAGTTATTAAAATGTTTAAACATTTTTATATTTATAAAAATACTTTAGGTGATATGTATGACTAGGAACAATTATCAGTACATTGGCCACCGAACTATTGATTTTACTTGGCCAAAGGAACAAGTCATAGACTATGAGTGGACAGAAAATACCTTAGAAATAATGTAGTTTAAACCCCTAATATTTTATAGGTAAGGAAACAGACACATGTACCTGACTTTATGTAACTTTTATTTGACTTTTGGTCAAGATAAAACAAAAAATGTCAACTCATCTTCAAAATCTGGAACACTCTGTAGAAAATTCTTTCCTAATCATGCAAGGTGAAACAACCGGTACATTGGTTCTATACATGGCAATACGGAACAACACAAGTGTTTTGTTGTGTAATTGGGGTCATGGCATAGATATGTGAGCTAAATGGGATCCTCCCATATTGTTCTTGAGCCTGTGTTTCAAGCTACAGACCCTGCCTACCCAAGGTATAAAGTATAGGCTCTCATACCTTCCCTAAAGAAATTCTGGCAATGGCTCTTAGTTTTCAGCAATCATACTGTGAACCAAGTCTTTCTTAAAGTTCTGTTTCATAGATTTACAGATTAGTAGAGATTGAAAGGGTGTTAAGAGATTATCTAGTCTTATCCTTCCATTTTATAGAAGAAATGACTCAGGTCCAATTTTTCTTCCATGAAGTTCAAGTGATCTAGCATTGGCTCTTTAAGCTTCTCTATATCAGGCAGCTGTTATTCACCCTTGAAAACTCTAGACTTTTATGACAGAATCAGAGGTTTTGGTCTGACCCTTAATACACTGTTATACTGTCAGCATGCCATCATTCTTAAAGGGAACAGGAAAAGATAGCATAAGAGAGCAACTTTAGGGGACTGTTTGGGCTCCAAAGAAAGAACATCAGATGACTTTAATTGACCTTTAACTAAGGCCCAATACTTGTTTTTTTTTTTAAACCTTTACCTTCCGTCTTAGAGTCAATACTGTGTATTGGCTCCAAGGCAGAAGAGCCGTAAGGGTAGGCAATGGGGGTCAAGTGACTTGCCCAAGGTCACACAGCTAGGAAGTGTCTGAGGCCAGATTTGAACCTAGGACCTCCCATCTCTAGGTCTGGCTCTCAATCCACTGAGCTACCCAGCTGCCCCCCCCCCAATACTTATAAATTAAGAATCCTTCTATGAGTTTCACAAGCAGCAGCAGCCTGTAACTCATTAAAATAGATCAAACAACTATGCTTATTTTTACCCTGTTGGGGGAGTTTCTTGAATATGAGTGCCCAGAAGGTGAACTCCTGTGTTTCTCTAGAAAAAAGGGAACTATTTTTTAGGAAGGTTGCAGATGGCATATAATAAATTAATCAGGGTTCAGGGAGGAGGAATACCTTTGGTCATAAAGTATCCTTCACAAGGTACTTTTTAATGGTTTTCTAATCAAATCTTTGATCACTTTATGCCTCTGTCCCAAGACTCCTCTGAAATGACATTTAATTGGAAAGCTTCTTTTAAGGATGCTATTCTTGCTTCCCCAAAATATTAATTGTCCTGTCTCATTTTATAGTTTTCTTCTCAAGCTCTGGGGGTCCCTTCTTTCAGGTCAAATGTTACCCAATTTTATTCTTGGCAGCTAAAGCATGCAATCTGTGTTTATTTTCCAAATCATCATTTAAGTTGGAAAGGATCGGGGAAGCTCCTACATTTTCCTAACAGAAGGAAGAGAACTTCCATGAAGCACATAAGCCCCACTAGGTCTAACAAGTTATGGTAGTATGATGAAAATTGTAACCATAACTCTGCATGGTGTTCACAGTGAGTGCTGGATTAGGAGTAGGAAGACCAAAAGGCTAGTTTTCTGATGTATAAACAATAGATAGGTCTAGATGACTTCTATGGTCCTTGTTATCTCTAAATTTAGGTTCTGAGGAATTATGGAATCTCAGGATTCAAAAGGCAAATGGCCATACCTTCTCAGAGTCTAAAGGCATTTTGGGCTACATTTTATGTAGTTAAATATCCTGTTTTGGAAACTAGAAGAATTAAATGCTTCTAACACTTCACTGCCTGACTTTATTACATAATTTGCTTAGAAGGATCTGGTCATTCATTCAACTCATCAATTACTAATAGGCCCAGGCATAATACCTTAAATTTATGTAGTGTTCTAAAGTTTTTACAAAGTCTTTTCCTTACAAAATCTTGAGAAGTCAGGCAACTCTTATCCCCATTTTATAGGGAGGCAAGCAAAGCCCAAAGAGGTTTAATAGACTAGGAAAATTTGGGGGGAATTAATTTGATTGATGGGTGAACAGCAGATTAAGTAGAAATGATAGTGGTATATATGGAGAAAGGAAGATTAGGATGAATGGGCGGGGGGGGGCAATTTTAGAGTTTGTAAAGAAATTTCTTACTGTTTAAAGTTTTAAAATCCTCCTTTATTATTGTTGTTCAACCACCCAAGGGAGCAAGTTTGGCAGAAGTAAAGACAAGCAGATTGGCTATTTTAATTTCAGTTAATATCAGTGGGTTTGTGGTTTTCCTAATCTTGGGCTAACTCTCTGAAAAGAATAATTTGTTATGTCTTATGCATGTATCCCTGGACCTGGAGTTTAGAGCTACAAGTAACATATAACCTTAGTGGGTAATCTTAGCTACTCTAATAACCTTATTTTACAGATAAGAAAAAAAGAGGCCTTAGAGAAGTTGATTCTGATTCTTAACCTAATTCTCTTTTTACTATGTTGTGCTAGTTGTTGTTCCACAAGATACTTTATTGCTGCAAAACTGTGGGTAAACTGAAAATCCTGCATCATCAAAATATGGTGACTCAGCAGAACCAAAAAAAACTTACCAGGAACTTGGAAAAGAAATTCTAGATTTAGAGTTAGAATACCTGAGGTCAAAGGTTTTCTCTGTTTATTTTCTGTGTAACCTTAGCCAAGTGGTTTAACTGTTTCCAACCTCAGTTTTCTCAACTGTATATAGGAGTGCAGTGCTATTATTGCTGGCAGGAATTCAGTGGAGGAAAAAAGTTGCTATAGTACTGCCCTTCTCTCTCAGACTAATTGAATCTCTTTGGTGGTGATTTGCATGAACAAAACTAGCATCATGAGAATAGACTAGATGGCTTCTAAGACCCCTTTGAGCTCTGAAGCCCATGACCTGGAGGAACAGCATGGGATAGAGGAAAGGGTAGATTTGGAATCAGGAGAGATTTGGGTTATAATCTTGCTTCTGTGACTTACTTTCAGTGACCATGGAAAAACTATACGCCCTCAGCTTCCTTATCTGTAAAATGGGGATAATAATATTATTTACCACAGAGGACTGTTATGAAGATCCCATGAGGTTAAAATACATATATATGAACATACATGCATACATACATACATATATGCAAATTTTAATTTTTCAGCTCTTATCCTCTGAAAAGTTCCAATCCTGCAAAGAGTGCTACTGATTTATATAAAAATCAGATATTAGTAATTAATTGGATAATTACTTAGCTATTTCTAAAACATGTTTTCTTTATGCTACTCTGCAAAAGATTATGCTGTTTTTAGTTGTGATGCCAGGGAAGTCCATGACTCAAATTCTCTCTTAAAGGAGATGACTGAGATGGTACTATGGTCAGCACTGATGGATATCAGTGTGGTATTTCTTTAAGTCTGCAGCTCATTAAAACCCAATTCCCAATAAATACTACATATTTAATATGTTACTCTGCCAGTCTTGTTCTTTGTGGTTTAAATCTTGGTTTATATTTGTTCATGATATAATCCTGACTTCCCATGGCATATTAAGTGCTTCATCCCTTTTTAGTTCTACAAAGAATGGTCTGAATTCTCCTTTCTTCTCCTAGAATTATTGAACTATTTTTAATTTATGTTTCTCTTCATGAAAAGATAAGCAGATAAAGAGCTCTTTTAAAGGTGGCAGTACTAAATGTAGATTAATTTTGTAACCGCAAATGAAAAAGCTGACTATACATTTACTGTAATTGTTTCAAGGCTATTCCAGAACTCTCAAAGGAAGAATAATCATGCTGTGTAGTGCTATATAAGGTTTCCTTTAAACATGGATAAAGCCATTTAGTCAAAGCAACTTCAATCATTTCTTTTGATTTTCTGCCACAAACTTATATCACAGAACTACCAGATATGATTAATAGCATTTTGTCTACTAACCTAAAGTTATAGCATATACTTAAAAATTTTCCAAAGATGAGGGTAATACTTAAGTTTAAAAAATGTAGACAATTCAAAGTCAACACCAGCTGGGGAGATGATAAAGTTATAAAGAAGACATCTCTCTTCAACAGTTTTGTTACATATTTAGCTTTTAATTTGTTAATTTTAAAAGATATTCTGGAACTAAACCTCTGGACTGGGAATCAGTGAAAAATGTTCCACTCTAAAATAGTATTAACAATGTCTAGGCATTTATAGAGCAGTTTGGATATTCAAAACACTTAAGGCACCCTAATTAATTAGATACAAGCCAATCTTTTTTATTAGTTTTTTAAAGGGATCATTAATTATTTTCTGTCAATATTATCAATCTTAAGAGGATGATAACAGCTGTAAGGTGAAAACATGATAGAGAAAAAGTGAAATCTGAAGACAGGTTTAAAAATTTTAATAACTATTAAATTTTACTGCCTCTCTTCTACATATTATATACATATATAATATATATATATAAAGTAAGAGGAAACAAATATATATATATTATATATATAATATATATATATAAAGTAAGAGGAAACAAAATACAGGAAATAGTGAAATAAAATGTTATTAGGGCAACTTGTATAGGTATATTTGTATATTAATTCATACAATAATATTTACTAAGCACACCTTCTCTTATTCCATCCAGGCATTGTGTTAGTTTCTGGGGATACAAAAACAAAGATATAATAGTTCCTATTCTCAAGAAATGTGTATGCTATTGGCAAAGAAAACACCATGTACACATGTAAATGCTAAAAACATAAAAAAAATACAAAGTAATGGGTATGCGTATGTGTGATGGGGTGAGAAGTTGGCACTAAACTAAGGATCCGGATGTGTCTTATGTAAAAGGCGGGGTGTCTGAGGATAGCTTTAAATTTNAGAGAGAGAGAGAGAGAGAGAGAGAGAGAGAGAGAGAGAGAGAGAGAGAGAGAGAGTGTGTGTGTGTGTGTGTGTGTGTGTGTGTTTTGAATGAGGCCATGGCGTATGTGGATAGAGGTAGGAATATCTGGGTTCAAGTCCTGCCTCTGGCTGTATGACCCTGGTTTAAGTTACTTACCTAACTTCTTAGTGCCTCATGTAGCTATAAAGTTGTAAAGAAAATCCCTCACTGGGAGTTCCTTACATTTATGAAATTGAAGCTCTTCTCCAAAAAACAAACAAACGTGTGTGTGGACATATGTGCATGTGTCCATAGTTACACATATAAAGTGAATATAATAAAGTCTGATTTTTTCCTTCACATTTGGTATCCTTTTTATAAAGCTTAAAAAATGGATCCTAAAATGTCCTCTAAATTGTGTCACTTCCAACACAAACCTCTTTGCTTAATATAGCTTCCTTTCTCTTTAACTTCAGTGCTTTTTCCTCTTCTTCCAAAAGCACAGCTGGGACTGGGCATTAAGAAGGGAAATGTGATGGCTCCTCTATTCTTTATTTTATAACCAACAGGGTTTGTTATAAAAATCTTTATAGATTTTTTCTACTTCTTTTTCTCATTTTTGTCTCGTTTCATTCTTTGGTGCTTTTGAAATGATTTTTTTAGATGGATTAGCTTGCAAAGATTTCTTTAAGTTTGTTTTTCCTTCCATTATTGCTATTTTATGAGCTACTTCTTAAAGCTTTCCATTAATTTTTTTGTAAAATAATTACAAGCAAGTTTATATATCCTAATTAGTGCTACTCTTGAATGCCATGTCACTCTGATGGTAAAGATATAAAGTATTTCCTGCATGAGATAGTTTCTAGATTCTTTTGTTCATTATGACAGTTGGTTATGTTGGTTAGAACTATTTGCATGAAATTATTGAAATCAGTATTGATATCCTTTCTCCTCTCTCCCATTTTTCAGCACCACTAACTTAACTGTTAGGATTTAAGTTGTTTTAATTACATGATACATTTTCCCCATTTTTCATATTTTAGTTTTGTATTAATATTTAATTTGTGCTCTAATAAGTTGGTAGGCTCATTGTACACAAATAGCTGATTCAAGAAATGGAAAAGAAATGGAAGTGTCAAACTCAAACTCTAGGACCTATGTGGCCTACAAAAATCCCAAACTGGCAAAACTAGATCAAAATTGATAAATACTTAATAAAATAATAAAAATGTAATACCATATAAATGTTACTTTATGATTTATAAGTCACATATCTGTTTCTATTTGAGTTTGACATCACTGGACAAGATCATTTTGGGGAAATTTTCTAGTGGTTTTAAAACTTTAAGTTTCTTCTTGAAACAAAGGTTCATATTAGCACTAGTATCTGTGTGCAAGATGGCTGAAAGTTATGGAATAACAGATTCTCCAAAGAATTCAAATCGAGATTCATCCAAAGGGCAATGACAAGGTACATAGTGGGTGCATATAGGTTGTAACACACTACAAATGAGCAATTATGCGGGAGAAAAAAAGTAAGCATGTCATCTGGAAAATGTATGACCAGAAAAGGAGTTGGGCTGGTCATAAAATGAAAGGAAGGGATAAATTGATGGATAATCTGTTTGCTCCATTATTAATATATATGTCACATGAAGAGAACACACCAGCCTATTGTGGTAAAATAATGGGAGGAACTGTATGGGAGTTTTAATTGGACCAGCAGGAAGGGTTACAATCTGCATGGCTGGAAGAAATACTTAAACTGATGAGATTACAGATTCACTAGACTATGAAAGCACACACACATACACACACACACACACACACACATATATACATGCATTATATATAGGAAAATAGTAAAATGAAAAATGATATAGTGATATCCTTTGACTTGAGAATAAATTGGATTTAAGTGAGGCAGAGTTGCACAAAGCCCCCACTCTCCTTCCACAGTCAATGAAGTCTGCTAACATTTATTAAATACCTACTACAAAGGTCAGGGACTGTGCTAAATTCTGGAGATACAAAGAAAGATAAAACAAAGTCCTTGCTCTCAAAGAGCTCATAGCCTAATAGAGACAATATGCAAACAATTTTCTGTTAATGAGACATATGCGGGATAAATTGGGGGTAGTCTCAGAAGGAAGGCACTAATATTAAAGAGGACTAAGAGAAGTTTCTTGCAGAAAGTGAGACTTCACCTGAGATGAGAAGGAAACCAGGAAGTGGAAATGAGGGAATTCATTCTAGGCATGGAAGACAGTCAGTGAAAATGTTGTTAGGAAATGAAGTGTTATGTCTGAGGAAAGCAAGGAGGCTGGTGTCACTGGATTGCACAGTATTTGAAAGGAATTAAGGTTTAAGTAGCCTGGAAAGGTAAAAAGGGGACAGAAGCTATAAAAGGTCCTGAAAGCTAAACAGAGGATTTTATATTTGATTATAGAGGCAGCAGTAGGGAGCTGATGGAGTTTACTGAATGGTAGAGAAGAGATTATCAGACCTGCATTTTAGGAAGATCAATTTGACAGCTGAGTGAAGGATGTATTAGAGTAGGGAGGGACATGAGGCAACAAAAACCACTAGGCAGGCTACTGCAATAGTCTAGGCATGAGATGATAAGAGTAGTGGTATCAGAGAAGAAGTCATATACAATATGTTACGAAGGCAGAAAAAAACAGTTCTTAACTGTTGATTGGAAATGGAGTATGCACAAGATGTAAAATAAAATGTTAAAATAATTTTATTATTATTAAATTAATACGTTTTTGCACAAACAAAACATTGCAACCAAGATTAGAAGGGAAACAAAAAACTGGGGGAAATTTTTATAGTAAAGATCTCTGACAAAGGCTTTAATTCTCAAATATATAGAAAACTGAGTCAAATTTATAATAATACAAGTCACTTCCCAAAGAATAAGAACAGGTAGTTCTCAGATGAAGAAATTAAAACTATCTACTATAATATGAAAAAACGTTCCAAATCACCATTGATTAAAGAAATGCAAATTAAGACAACTGGGAGCTACCACCTCAGATTGACTAATATGACAAAAAAGGAAAAATGATAGCTGTTGGAGGGTATATGAGAAAATTGAGACACTAAATACACTGTTGGTGGAGTTATGCACTGATACAACCATTCTGGAGAGCAATTTTGGAACTCTGCCCAAAGGATTAGAAAACTCTTTATATTCTTTGATGTAGCAGAGTTCCATGACTAGATCTATATCCCAGAGAGATAAAAGAAAAGGAAAATGGACCTATCTGTCCAAAAGTACTTATTTATAGTAGCTCTTTTTGTGGTGGTAAAGAATTAGAAACTGAGGAGATGTCCATCATTTGGGGAATGGCTGAATAAGTTGTAATGGAATACTATTGTGCCATAAGGATGTTTTCAGAAAAATCTGTAAAGAGATATTGAATTGATACGAAGTTAGGTGAACAGAATAAGGAAATTGTACACAATAATAGGAATATTGTATGATGATCAGCTGTAAATGACTTAAATATTATCAGCATTGCAAATACCTAAGACAACTCCCAAGAGATTCATAATGAAAAATGCTATCTTCCACTTCAGAAGGAATTGATAGAATCTGAATGCAGATTGAAGCATACCATTTTCCCCTTCATTTCCTTCATGAGTTCCTTCTTGTGTATGATACATGTACTTTTTTACAACATGGTGAATATGGAAATGTGTATTACATAATATATGTATGCACATATGTAAGCTATATCAGATTGCATGCCATATTTCAGGGAAGGAAGAAAAGAATCTAGATTGCAAAATGTCAGAAAATAAATGTTAAAAATTGTCTCTCTATGTATTTGGAGAAAACTACAATAAAGTATTACTAAAGAATAAAAAAATATAAGGAAATGGGGGATGCGAATGAGGAAAGCTCAGGAGGACATCTAGGTTGTGAATCTAGGTGACTGGGTGACTAGGTTGTAAAAAGCTAGAGGAGCAAGTGGGTAGTGAATCAGTCAGGAAGGTATAAAATGATTGCCTTGATGTAGTGAAGGCCCAATTGAGATTATGGCACAAACTTTTATTTGACCCATTCAGCAGAGTTCCATGATTTTCTCCAGCTTTATTTAATAACATGTGAATGAAAGCAAGAGATAATGGGAGCGGTACAAAACTGGGGTTTGGAAAGGCAAGATATATAGGATAAAGGGGCTAGGGACTTGAGAGAAGGGGTCAATGTAGAGAATCTGGCTCACCAGGCTGTCAAGAAGGGGAAGGGAAGAGAGCATAACCAATGCAAAGACAATGGTTTGGGAAAGACTGGGTTCACAGTCACAGTGAAGATGAAGGACACAATTTGGAGTTGCAAGGCTGAAGGAGAAGTAGAATGATAAAAGATTATGATTAGATAAAAGAATTTCTAGAATTCATGAACATAAATATGGAATATTTGTGGGTGATGTCATGATCAAAAATAAGAAGTCTTTTCATTAGAAGCCAGGCATCTCTGGGGCCCCTGAATCCTGGGATTGAGAACATGTTTCAGAATAGAGAAGCCTGGGTGAAGAAGATTCCTCTAGTCCATGAGCCTAAAAATGGCTCTTTAATATTAAGAGTAAAATAACCAAGCAGTTAATTGACAAGGTCTATTAAGCACATACTAGGCTGATACAATGCAAAAGTGATATAATGCCTGCTATTAAGGAGCATATATTCTAGTGGAGGGAATACAAAATGTCTAAAGATAAATAAATACAAAATTATTTTTGGGAGTAGGAGAGCACTAACAACTAGGAAAATCAGAGCTGAGACTTAAATGGAAAAGGAATTCTGAAGAAACCCAGGAATGGGAGATACTTTAGATAAAAGCAAGGGAGGTAGAAAAAAGAACATGAAGGTTTAGAAAACAGCACATAGGAAAATTTGGCTGCACTAGAATATGTGAGTCAAGTCAAGACAAATTTATTAAGTTTTTATTATGTGCTAGGCACTGTGTTTAGTACTGGGAATATAAATAAAGACAGTCCCTGCCCTCAAGGAGCTTATATTCTAACAGAAGAAGATAATACATAAAAAGGAGTTCAAAGCTGGACAGGGTGTGTAGGGGAGAAAGAAATGAAGGCATTTGGTGGTATGTGGTGGGACTAGCAATTGTTTTTTAAACCCTTACCTTCTGTCTTAGAATTGATACTGGGTATTGGTTCTAAGGCAGAAGAGTGGTAAGGGTTAGGCAATGGGGGTTAAGTGACTTCCCCAGGGTCACACAGCTAGGAAGTATCTGAGGCCAAATTTAAACCACTGAGCAACCCAGCTGTCCCAAATGCAAGTTCAGGAGAATCAGGAGGAAGGAAGTTATGACTGACCTGGGTTCCCTCCTTAAAAAGGAAGTTCTAGGAGGAACCAGCCAGGCAGAGGGAGAGGGCATTATTCAAAAAACTTCCAGGGTGTGAAGTCCAGATGTGGAGTGAATTTCCAGCAAGGAGAAGTTTTGGGGGGCACTGTAGAGAAATTCTGGGAGAATCAGAAGAAGCTCTAGAGCCTGGACACTAAGTTGGGCCAGGAAGAAGAAAATAGCACTGGTCTGTATCTAAGATATGGTGACTGTTTATTGTCCTGAGGATTTCTCAGGTGCAATTATTGGACAGTAGGAAGTAGCTAGTGTGCTGGACTTGAAATCAATATCTGAGTTTGAATCTTGCCTTATATACTTTATAGTTGTTTGACCCTGGGTAAGTTTCTTAACCTCTGTAAAATGAGGATAATAATACCTATTTCAAAAGGTTTTTGGGATGACAAAGTGAAAGAACATAGGTAAAGCATTTTGTAAACATTAAAGTGCCATACAAATGCTAACTATTATTTCTATCATAGAATTCTAGAGAGTTTGAGAGGACCTTTGAAATTATCAGATCAAACTCCTAAAACATTATCTTGTAATCATCACATTTTAGGATCTTAAAATTCCAGTTCTTCCTCTTCTATATGTGACTGGTGGTGATCTCAACAAATAAAAAATAATCTTTCCTGTTCTAGCTAGAAAATTGATCCTGAGGGACATGATATAGCAGTTTGATGAACTGCCTTTCATTAAAACTTATATACAACAGTGAAACAATTATTTGCAAAACATCTACCTATGATACATCTTTTTTTTTTTAATTTTTTTAAACCCTTAACTTGTGTATTGGCTCCTTGGTGGAAGAGTAGAGTAAGGGTGGGCAATGAGGGTCAAGTGACTTGCCCAGGGTCACATAGCTGGGAAGTGTCTGAGGCCAGATTTGAACCTAGGACCTCCTGTCTCTAGGCCTGACTCTCAATCTACTGAGCTACCGAGCTGCCCCGATACATCTTTTATTATACAAAAACAAATAAAAGTATTCTTAGTGTTTTTGACTCCCCAAAGTATTTTATTTCTCTTCATTTATAATAGTTATTTGAAGCTTTTAAAGCACTTTCAGATACATTGCTCATCTGATCCAGCAAAAACCATGAGATAGGCAGGATATGATCATCTCTATTTACAAATGAGGAAATTAAGGCTTAAAAGAGGTTGTCTTGACTAATCTTCCACAATTAGCAGGTAACAGAGCTAGGATTTCAATCCTCTTTCAAAAATGATGGAACTCGGGGGCAGCTGGGTAGCTCAGTGGATTGAGAGCCAGGCCTAGAGACGGAAGGTCCTAGGTTCAAATCTGGCCTCAGACACTTCCCAGCCGTGTGACCCTGGGCAAGTCACTTGACCCCCATTGCCTACCCTTACCACTCTTCTGCCTTGGAGCCAATACACAGTATTGACTCCAAGACGGAAGGTAAGGGTTTAAAAAAAAATGATGGAACTCATTTCTTGACCCATAGTCTCCCCTTAAACTCCCCCCCCCTAAAAAATCATTTAATGGAGGCAAGATTAAGAATTAGACTTGTTTTTTTTTAAAGTCTCATTTTCAATCATACAAGATTCCAGATTTAAGAAAAAAAAGATGACTAAGATTTCTACTAATTTAATCAAGTTGGAAAAGTAACAAAATAGCCCACAAAAGGGGGGCCAATATGATCAGCAAACCAATCCACTGTTTTATAATTTATGTGGAATTCCCGATAAAACTTTCAGAGTTTGCCATTTCTACTATGATTAAAGACTGTAGGCCAAAATGAAGTCTTCCATCTTTGCTTTATCATAGAGAAAGTTACAGGAATGGAATTTGTCCATTAACCAAATAAATGGTTTCTATAAATCACTACATTAGTTGCTGAGTTAAAGGCTATTTCTTTACTATGCAAATTAAACCAGTAGGGCTGCCAAAAATTGATTTGTTCAGTTGATTTCTTTAACTTTGCCAAATTCATTCTTTCTATCTTTTGCTCAAAATGATAGTTGATAGAATCATACCACTTTTGTCCCATTAAGATGGTCCATTTTACTTAGCTGCTTCTATGTTTGTAAATGGTATGAGGTTGGGTTGAATCTTGGTTGCCAAAGTATATAAGCCCTATCTTTTCCCACTTATCCTATATCTTTTTGCAGAGTCCTTGAGTAGCCAAAGATCACTTGGAGAGAACCTAAAGGATTCGAAGCAAGTACCTATTTGGAGTCTTGATATTCAATTCTAAGAAGTTTGGGCAGCTCTTAGACCCTGACAATGGTTAAGACTATCTCAGGTTCCCAAAAGCTCCAGGTTGCCCTAGAAGCATCCAGAGTATGCCCAGTGTTTCAAAATCTCAATAGAAGGAAACCTAGAGGAAAATAATGGCCCCATAACAATTATAATAGTAAAGGAATAGCTTAGGTTACAGTAATGCTCACATAATAGAGAATGGCATTTTTTTTAGTAAAAATAATTTCACTCGGTTACCATGCTGAAATTGGGTTCTCATTTTTATTTTAACATTTGTGTAGATTTGATCATCTGTAAGAGCATTCACTTGATGCCAGTGACATTCATTTGCTGTTTTATGGCCACTTTTCATGAAGACTTGAAATTCGCATCATAACTTTGGTGTATTAAATTAAACTTAAAATTATATCCAAGTACAAGACTTGATTCAGGTCTAATTTCTAAATACAAGTGATTTGCACAGTTAAGTGCTTAACAAATACTTTTTCATTTATTCATTCATTTCATACTTACTCAGCAATGATAATTCTTTTAAAAATTTAGGGCTATCATTTAGGCTGAACAAATTTGGAGAGATGGATATTTATATGTACAGAGAAAGGAAAAGAAATGAAAGCTTTAAAGAATGTTGTATCAATCAGATAGGCTTCTGAAATGTGATTCTACCTTTTGGATGTACTTTTCTTTTTCTTCAGCTTCTCGAAACTTTCTTTCTTGTTCAATATACTGTTCAGTTTCTAAACAAAACAGTCAAATTCAAGATATAATATTCTGGAATTGCCATGAAAAACAAAAATTTACAAATAAAAAGAACAAGCAGCATGTGGATTAGGAGAACTACTTAAGGTTAAGAGTAATTCTTTAGAGATGTACTTACCGCCCTATGCCTTGAAACTTTATTAATTCAAATTTTATTTTTTAATTGAATTGGAGAATGAACATATTATCTAAGGCTTCACCAAACCTCAGATGAATCCAAAAGACAAATAGGCCTGATTCCAGAGATCTAGAAAACTTTTCTGAAAAAAAAAAAAAACCCTCCCAATTTTTTGGTTTCTACATATACATCTGGAATTTTATTGGGAAAATTGGCAACAACTTCTTAAATAAGGGAAATGCCAAGTCTTGAAACAAACGCTCACATATTCCAAGATTCACAACCTTCTCCCTACTTCTCAAAACTGTTTGCTACTCAAGGGAGCCTATTAAGGGGTTTGAAATACTGAACATTGAGAGATACTTACTGTAATATGTAAGGTCAAAATGTCTTTCTGCAAAAGATAACAGGAATAAATTAATCATTTTTAGGAATAATCAATTTGGAAATCAACTCAGAATCTTAAGTGCTAAGCATCTCAATGTCCCATACTGGTTAACAACCATTATGTCCATTTACTCCCCCCACAACTTGTTAGTCATCTCCAGTCTCAAAAAATTTAGGATCTAGTTATAATAACTGTCAACAACATGCTTTGTCACATGCTCCTGTCTCTTGCCTTAAATTCCCCGGGGACTTTTATGTTTGTGATAAAAATATAGTACACCTGATAACTCGTAAACCAACAGAGGGCGTTTTTTCTAGTTGAGTTTTTTTTTGTTGGTTTGTTTTTAAACACGTTCCAACCGACAATGAAGCTTAACTTAAGTAAGCAGACCTACATCATGGGGGCAATTGGCTGCATTCCTAACCCCCTCTTCCAAGAATTGCAGTGAATTATGAAATGAGATGTAAATTGTTTTAATCTTGTAAGAAACATGCTTCAGCAAGTTGCTGATTTAGTAAGTCTCCAAAGTTATTCCTAAAATATTCGGAGGCACAGCCTATACAGGATAGGTTTCTGGGATACAGGAATTATCCACCTTCTGGTACTACTCACCAGGCAAAGAGGGCCTGAAAGTTTGGGCTACTGGCAGTCGCTGCTCGGTGCTGCTTAACACTAACCGAGACTCAGGATGTGGATGCATGGACGCTGAGACCCAGAACTGCTTGGCTAAAGCCACATCCTCTTCTGAAGAGCCACTAAAAACCAAAGGTCCAAGGTCTGCACTTTCAAGGGACTCCCCTTCGTCAGTTTTTCTAACTCCCGGTCCCGTCTCCATGGTAACTTAGGGCGCTTCTTCTACACAAACGCGAGACCAGCTAGTCTACTACCTTGTCCTCTGCCCCGCCCCTACTTTGGTCCCACCCACTAAAAAAAGCAAAGTTGGGGTCTCCTCGGGAGGTATACCAGAAGTCAGCGGGGAAGGGGTGGTCAGAGCATTAGTTCTAACGGTTCTACACTCCCAGCACTGAAACGATCCCAGGAGCAGTGAGGATTTGGAGATTTCGGGACACCTGCTCGAGAGGGTGGGGTTGGGGGTATCTAGGCTGTTAGAATAAGCACACTGTAACAGAGGGGAGTTAGGGAAGTTACGGGTCTGCTCTGGTCTTATATGGTATCTAGCTCGCCCTAGCACTTTATGATTACAATTCAGAACACGTACATTTTGGGCAATTAAGATGCCTGATTGTAATTTAATATTTGGTTATCAATTTAGTGTTGAACAGATTACCAGGAGAAAATAACAAGTGTTGATTGTAGCTAAAAATAAAGATTGGTTATTTAGCTCCAATAGAAAAGATTTGGCAAGTATGTGCAAGTTAATTTTACTGGGGAACCATTTCTTGATATTCAGTAAATAATTAGGAACAGCTAATTTCTTTATAACTTTATTCAAGAATATTTTGTATTTTGACAGAACTATTTAATAACATTATTGTGGCAGGGACTGTGACATTCACATATAGTAACAATTCTTTCCATTGAATTGCTTTCATATACACTCTTGAAAAGGACCTTTTTTTCAATAAGATATACACAAATCTAATGTCATAATATAGTTAAGGAAACATTCATCAGGGTGTGACTAGAATATTGGTTAATGTCTTGAATTTCTTGATGGGTCTTTTGTGCCTATACATTTTACCTGTTTGCTTTATTTCCTAAAAAAATGCTATCATATTCTTGACCAACTCTATAATGAATACTAAAATTTTTGTGAGGGGGAAGGTGCTGCTTTTGTACATTGTTTCTTCTTTTGGCCTCTAAAACACAGACACCTGGTTGGATGAATTACAAATCTGTTTACTTGGCTGTGTGGTTAGTGATTGGTACTACTGCTAGCAATCAGCTAACTACACTGCCTAGTAACTAGACTCAATTTTCCCCCCCCAATCCTAATTTCAAAAAGTGGTACTTTCAGATTAAATTTATGAAGACAAATACATATGTTTTTGGTTAATTTTTAGGTCCAAGTCCTTGTAGGTCACACCTGAGTTGACCTACAGTAGTCTGCTAGATGGGAGGGAAATGTGCCAGTTCCAATATTACAAACACACTACAAATATGATTAATAGTGCATCTTCAAGCAGTTTAAAGGTAATGGAATTTTCTCCTGCCCTTATCATTAAATCCCACCCCTGCTGCCAAGTCTATTTTTCTGTTTAAGCGAAATGAGGCAGATCCTATGTTTCTTACACTTAGGGAAAAAGGGCATGAAGTTACATCTCAGACATTTAAAAATTTAAGCTGAATTTCCAGTTTACTTTGACAGATTGCCAACTGTCCCTCTCTTAATATCCAGCGCGCATCCTGCTGGATAAATTCCAACAAATCACATCTCTGAACCCAATTTTCTCTTTAAAGCAATTCAAGTCTGGTGAAGGAAACCTGGCCCTTCTGAAGAGATCGTCACTGCCTCCTTCAATCATCGAGCCCTGCCAAGTGAACCCACTTACTCCTTCCTCTCAGGCGCTTGGCAGCCGGTGATGCTGTGCCTTGTTTTGATGGCAGTGGAGTTAGTGATTGTAGGCAGTAGAATACAATCAGCTAACTACACTGCCTACAAACCGAGCACTGGACACGCAGCTGGTGCGGACGTGTGGATGGATGGACGGATGGATGGACGGATGGCCTGGGGCCGTTGCCGAGGGGGGGCCCCGGAGGGTTGGGCTCCTCCAAGCCTTCTACAAGCAGGTCACCTGAGGTCTGTCGGTCAGTCTGCCGCTTAGGCTTCGAGCGACCCGGCTCTCTCTCTCTCTGCTTGACTCGAGGCGCGAGGTCGTCGGTGTGGCCCCTTCCCCAGACAGGGCCCCGGCTGCACTGGCCACCAGCTCGGTCAGAGCCGGCCCTTTGTATACACCTTGTAGTCATGGACACCCGGGAGCTGTCGGAGAAGGGGAGGGCGTGGGTCTCCCGACCCAGCACCCCACCCCCGCATCCCACAAGACTGGCGCAGCCCGTTTCCCCGGGCGACCTCGACCAAGAGGCCGCTGGCTAGTAGGCCTAGCCAGCACCCGCACCCCCACCCCCACCCTCCCGCCTTCCTCCCTCAGGCTCCCAGGCTGTCTCCCCTTTGCCCTTTCCCTTCTTGCTCCTCCTCAAGCCCAGCCCTAGTTCCTACTGGCTTCTCACCCTCCTCCCGTCACCTCTGCCCTCCCCCAATTCCTCCTCGGGTTCCTAAGGGCCAATCCCTCCACCTCAGGCTCCCAGGGCCTGGCTCTTCTCTGTCCTTCTCCAGCTCCTGCCCAACCCCCTCCCCCACCTCAGGCTCTCGGGCCCAGCTCCCTCCGGTTCTCCTCCTGCCCCAGACCCCCTCTCTCCCTCCCTCCACAGATCCCGCAGCTCTGCCTCTCTCCTGGACTCTTCCATTCCCCTTTGCCCTTTCCCCTATCTCTTCTCTTCCTCTCTCTTCCGGGGGTTTTCCTCCTTAGGGGGTCCGTTTTTCCTACTTTCCACAGCACCCCTCCACCCTTCTTCCCTAGGCCAGTCCCAGACGCTTCCCCTCCGCAGCCGGCTACGGCTCGAGGGCACGGCTTCGTAGTCCAACCGCCATTCGAACCTGGCGCGCGGCGGGGGCGGGGCAGGCACGCGCTGGAGTGGGGCGGGGCGCTAGGTGGGGGGCGGGGCGCCTAGAGGCATTAAAAGGAATAGGAAGGCGAGGGGGAGGGGACAGAGCGACTCGAGCGGGCCCAGAGAGGGAATCGGCTCGGCGCAGTGGGGGCGGGGGAGCACCGGGCCTGTCAGGGGGAGTCCCAGCTGTTCCCGCATCTCCTTTCACACCCTTCCCCCAATTGTCCGGATACAGCTCGGGTGGCCAAGGTTTCCCCTCCCTCCTGGAAATGAAGCCCTGAGGCTCCTCCTGCCCCCAGCTCAGGGAGATAGTTTTCCAGGTACCTCAGGATGGGGTGGATCTTCTTAGGTTTCCTCAAGTTTTTCCTCGGGTTTCCCTGCGGGGAAGCAGGCCTGCGAGTGACTGACCCGGAGACAGGGAAAAACTGGGCCTTCTCTTACCGGGAGGACTGCTCTATGGAAAGCTCCCTTCCGTCTCCCGGCTAGAGGACTTGGCTTGGGTTATTAATAGGAGGCCAAGGCCAGGAGGAAGAATGCTGGACCCAAAGATCACAGGCTCTGGAGCTGGGAGGGAGGGACCTGGTGGTTAGGATAGGAGCATAGATTTAAAGCCTGGAAGAGACCTTCAAGGCCATCTGCGCCAGCTTTTCATTTGCAGATGAGGAACCTCAGGCCCAGGGAAGTTAAAGTGACTTACCTAGCTTCACACAGGCAACATGTGGCAGAGCTTCAGGCATTCAGAGTCATGGTCTTCTGTTTCCAGGTCCTGCTCTGTATCTTTTCACTGTGCCAGATTACCTCATCTTCTAACCCACCCCCTCATTTTATAGATAAGGAAGCAGTCCTGGGATATTGTGACCTGCTTCCGACATATGAAGCAACAGAACTGGAATTTGAACCCAGGGTTCTCTGGGTTCTCTATAACCAGTACTCTTGAATTGGTTAGCTTCATTGGTGGCTTCTATTATGGTTCTAATGAGTTCAAAGTCAAAGGTTTGGAAACACAAGGTCAGCTGTAAGTCAATTGTTATTGGTTAGTCACTAAGTATTGAATACTTACTACATGGTTAACATAGCAGGGCGGGTGGTGGTACATAAGCATAGGACAAAATTAGCAAAGTAATTCACGGCCAAGGCAATCAAATGTTCAGCTGCAATATTACTGACTATATATATCCTATGGGAGGCCAGGGTTGTAGTATATCAAGACAGAGAAAACTTCACTGAGACAGGTGGGAACTGAGTCTTGAAAGATGAAGATTTGGGCAATTAAAAAGAGATTACATTCTAGGGAAGAGGAACCACAGCCAAACAAGAAGTTTGTGTTTGTTTTGCCCAAGGTTCTACTTTTGGATGGTATGAGAGGCAGCACTGGTTTCATATTTCTCCTTAGACACTGAGAAGCTGTGCACCCCTATAGGGCTAGTCATTTGACCTCTCTTAATCTTAGTTCCTCATCTGTAAAATGAGATGAGTCAGAGTAGATAGTCTCTAGAATCCTTTCCAGGTCCAGATCTATGATCCTATGTTTATATATCCCCTTGTGTTTGCACAAAGTAGGTGTTCAATAAATGTTTATCAAGTTTGTATGTGGGGTTATGGGGTGGAGAATGTGCTATGTTAATAACAAAAATCCCTACCAATCACCCTTCCTTGCCATTATTGAGCCTCAAAGGGAATGGAACTTGCACTTAAAATAAACTTTGTGGAAGTGGAACTCTAGGGATGGTACCACCTTTGTAAAGTTAGTTTTTCTTGGTGCCACCAGTATAGAGGCACATTTGCTAGTTAACTTTCTTTAGAAAAAAAAACACAACTTATAGACTACAATCTTAACCTAAGGGAACTAGGTGAGAAAATGTGAGTGGCCTATAAAAAACATTACTTTGAATAGAAAAATCCAAAGTCTAAATATAGAAGTCATTAATAAATAGCATCATATTTGTATGAAGAACACATATTTCTGCCCATCAGACTTCATCTTGAAAATAAATCCTTGCATCTATAAATCTGTGCCAAGGATGGCCTAATAGATTCCACTGAGAAATGAAGATGAAATGTGAACTATGCTTAGAAAAAAAAAAAGAATAGCCTCCTCTAGTTTAAATCAATCATTTAGTAAGTGTTAAATACCAACAACATGCTAAATACTATACTGAAATCAGTTAGCTACACTCTTTGTAATACACACATATGTGCCTAGTTATTCTAAGAGCCAAATTTTCTTTTATATACATATTCAATTGTCAAAAAAAACCTTTACCAAAGGAAAAGATATGCAAACTTAGTATATAACTGTTAGAAACAATTGTTATCCTTAAATGGTTAAGCACTGTAAAAGTTAACTATAATTTTAATAGCATTTAATTAATTATAAGGTTAATAGAGCTATCTTGGATATCTTACCAGCACTGGATAGCTGCCAGGTACTATCCATAACACTTCAGGCAGATGCCTTGATAAAACCTATGGATACATACATATATGCATATATACTTTTCTTCTAAACAAAAGTAATGAAAAAAATCTATTTTAAAAGCCACCATAATGCACATACATATTGAAATAATTAAAAAGAAGGATAATTTATATTCATGCATAAGCACTATAAGACAAAATAACCACAAAAATGTATGTAACCTCCCTCTCAGAAAAAATAATGCTTGTCCAAGGGTGACTGTTGATTTGGCTTACAGTTACTACAGAAACTCTGAGGGATTTGTTCCCTTTATAGTTCATGTCTAGGCATGTCTGGAGACCAGGGAGACCTATAATTTAATCTAAGTAAGAATGCTTGTAGTGTTTTAGATGGCCAAACAGAATAATGCACTTTGTTTTAGACATCACCAGGAAAGCACTTTCCTATGAAATTGTTTAGTTGTTTGGTTTGGGTTGTCTATATGGGTCATTTTAGGGGGTGGAGGTGGGGGCAGGCAGAGCTTGGTTGGGAATAAAGGCAAGAAGACATAAAAAACCCCACATCTATCTTTGGTTTCAATAAATTATTAGCCCTGTTTTGGGATCAGAGACCATGGTGATATGGAGATTTCTCAGTAGTTTTATAAAATTCTTGTTTTCCCTCAGCCAAAAGGAGTAACAAGTGGAAGTTGTTTTTCTTTTTCTGGGTAGTTTTGGAAGGTATGCTAGATTCACCTTTCGGAGTCAGAAAGGAAGAATCAGACTAGTTACAAATGATTGGATGGTAGCAGTTTCTTTTTAGGTTTGCTGGATTTTTAGGAAAAAAATTGAATACATAGTTTCAGGGAATGTAAAATCTCCAGGATTTTGTTTCTCATATATAACAAATGCCAGATTATTCTTAGGTATGAATGATCATTAGGATTCATGATGCTGCATATAGGAATTTCTTTATGCCATAAGCAAATTGAAGTCAACATTAATGCATTTTAAGAGCTAAAAATCAATGAATCTCCCTAATTATAAAAAGTTTTTTTTCCCTAAGCTAAAATGGAGTGCCAGCAAGTTTTATAACTCGCTTCCATTTCATTTTACTCTCATTAGTTGAAGTGCCCTAGATTCTTAAATTGTTCTCATTTAAATGGTCTCTAGTTAATCAATACTACTGCTTTAAATCCAAACCATTTAATGAATTTATTTCTTAGGTAAGTCAAAGATAACTAACCAAATAGGTATAATGAAGAATGTAAAGTTGAAAGCAACTTAGTTATGAATTTTACTAAAACAATTTTTTTTAAAACTCTTACCTTCTGTCTTGGAGTCAATACTGTGTATTGGCTCTAAGGCAGAAGAGTGGGTAAGGGTAGGCAATAGGGGTCAAATGACTTGCCCAGGGTCACACAGCTGGGAAGTGTCTGAGGTCACATTTGAACCTAGGGCCTCCTGTCTCTAGGCCTAGCTCTCAATCCACTGAGCTACCCAGCTGCCTCCAAGTATTTTGTTTTATACAAGGGTGGCTAGTGATTCAGAGAGGTATGAAATACAATCCCAGCCCTGAAGGGGTTTACAGTATAGTTATAGAGACAATATACATATAAAAAGATAAATATGAACAGATACTAGCAGATGGTGAATGCCAAATGAATAGTTCAAACAATAAAACCCATGATCTTTATTTAAATTTTTAAAATCTTTTATGTTTTTAATAGTATCAGTATTTACCTCAATTTTTTCTTTTTCACCCGATCATCCTCAGTGACTTCAATGTACATACTGTGAGATCACAGTTCTTTGGTATCTGCCCCAAAAACTCAAGTATGGCCACACTTTGGATCTTGTTATCACTTATAACTGTTGTCCAGCCTACAAGATCTCTAACTTGGACATTTTCCTCTTGGTCCCATCATTACTTCTATCCTGTGCCCTCCTATTTATCCTAATTTCACTTTCTTCCACTAGTTCCTTTCTGGGTTCATTTGTCTCCCTGAATACCCTAGACCATACTATAAATCATTTCAATAAATACTGTCATTACACTTTAGAATTTTTTGTCCTTTCATTCTTCTGCCATACCTACATTGTCTTTTCTCAACCCAGGGTAAATTCTCCTGCCTTCTTGCTCTATTTCTCTAGTTCCCCAGCTGTCAAACATTGATGAAGAAAAATCACAAAACCTGGCTAATTGTTTCCACTGCAAGTTTATACAATCGAACATCAGCTGGACCCTTCCTGTTACTCAGCAATTCTAATTATCTATTTAGCTTCCTCTTTACCTACAGCAGATTATACTTTTTTCAGTTAGTAGTCCCATTCTTAACTCTTTAATTCTTGGTAGATAGCTTCGCATC
The DNA here is from genome assembly GCF_016433145.1 of Gracilinanus agilis. Taxonomy (NCBI): domain Eukaryota; kingdom Metazoa; phylum Chordata; class Mammalia; order Didelphimorphia; family Didelphidae; genus Gracilinanus; species Gracilinanus agilis. The sequence goes on along the minus strand of NC_058132.1, from coordinate 193,043,069 downwards.
TACTTTAATGAGAAGATTTTGGTCTTCTGACCAGATATATATTTTTTAAATCAAGAAAACTTAATTTTTCCTAAAAATTTCCACTTTCAGGAAGTATTCCTAGTTTTCAAAGCTAATCTTTTTACTTAGACCTTCTATACTACCTTCTATTTCTGCTAGTTTATTCTCATTTTACATCTTCAGTCATTCCCTCACCATTGACTCCTTTCCCCTGCTCAAATCTCATCTTAAAATAGAACAAAACCAAAACCTTCAACTCAACCAAAGTAGGTTCAATACTTTCTTTCAGAATCAAACTTTAATATATATTCTTTCATTTATGCATATATATGTAATTTTGATTTTTCATTGACAAATAGTTACCTAGACTATAATCAAGCACATAAAAACAAGAATGAAAGACGAAACTAAAAACCCTAATAAACTGTGATTATACTATAAGCTTCCATCTATATATTTTTATTGTTACCTCTATGCCAAAAGATGTATATATTATCCTTGTTTCTATAATCTTTGACCACCCTTTCTGAGTATGTAACATGGATTTTTTTTGTTGCCATTATATAGTTGTAGTCAATATATATATATATATAT
>NC_058132.1:192968117-193042243 GCF_016433145.1 Gracilinanus agilis | reverse complement strand
AAAACCCTAATAAACTGTGATTATACTATAAGCTTCCATCTATATATTTTTATTGTTACCTCTATGCCAAAAGATGTATATATTATCCTTGTTTCTATAATCTTTGACCACCCTTTCTGAGTATGTAACATGGATTTTTTTTGTTGCCATTATATAGTTGTAGTATATATATATATATATATATATATATATAATATTGCTCTTGCTTTCTTCATTCTGGATTATTTCATGTGCATTCTTATTTTTTTTTTTAAGCCCTTAACTTCTGTGTATTGGCTTATAGGTAGAAGAGTGGTAAGGGTGGGCAATGGGAGTCAAGTGACTTGCCCAGGGTCACACAGCTGGGAAGTGTCTGAGGCCAGATTTGAACCTAGGACCTCCTGTCTCTAGGCCTGGTTCTCAAACCACTGAGCTACCTAGCTGCCCCCTTATGGTGTTTTTTAATTGATTTTTTTCCTGTGGTACAATAATGGGATAACTGACTATGGATTTAGAGCTAGAGAGGACTTCAAAAATCATCTGATTTACAGATGAGGATAGAAGTAATGAGAAGTTAAGCAATTTCATCTCATTCATATGCCATAATTTGCTCAGCCATTCTCTGATTAATGGACATGTAGTTCGTTTTAATATTTTGCTATTACAAATAATGCTATTAGAAATATGTTTATCCAGTAGAGTTTTTTTATTTTCTGTCAATAACATCCTTTGAATATAGAACTAGGAGAACCATTTTGTTAAATGGTATAGATATTCAAAGCTATCTAATTCCATACATCTTTCTACAAACAAAATTGTGCAAATTTACAATTCTACCAACAGTAAAATAGCATTCCATTTTTATCATAGCCAGAATACCATTGAATTTGATCATTTTTTATGCCTTTTCCAATTTGATGGACATTAGCTAGAACCTCAAGATTTAAAAATTTTTCATAGTTTTCTCTGATTATTAGAGATTTTGAACATTTGTAATGTGATTGTTGATGATTTTTTATTTCTTTGGGAACTGATTGTTTATAGTCTTTTATGGCCACATTTCTTTTAAAAAATAGCTAGAAGGCAGGTAGGTGGCTCAGTGGGTTGAGAGTTAGGCCTAGAGACTGGAAGTCCTAGGTTTAAATTTGGTTTAGAACAGTGATTGGGCAAACTTTTAAAGAGGGGGCCAAAGGAAAGGAATTGCTCATCTGTCAGTCTGTTTCTAAGGCAACTCTTTTGACGTTTCATTGTATTGTATCCTACTCATTGTATTTGTCAGATTAGGAATAATGTCACACAGCCAGATAGAACATTTCAGGGGGGCAAATCTGGCCTGCCGGACTTAGTTTGCCCATCACTGGTTTAGGACATTTCTTAGCTCTGTGACCTGGACACGACACTTAACCTACATTGCCTAGTTTACCATTTATTGATTCTAAGATGGAAGATAAGAATTTTTTTTTAAAATAGCTTACATTCCTGCCCCCTTTTTTCTTAACCATTACAACTTACTTCTTATCTGCTAGTATTTTTAGCAGAATTAGCAAGTGGTCTCATCTTCTGACTTCACCTCTGTACTAAAATTGCTCTCCAAGATCGCCATTTGCTTCCTGTTCAACAAATCTAAACTTCTTTTCTTAGTCCTCATCCTGTTTGTGGAATTTGACATTGGATTTCCTATTCCATGAAATTTTCATCTCCATTATTTTGTGAGACTATATTATTCTGACCCTTTTAGAATAATCTCTTATCTGTTTCCTTTGCTTTCTAATCCTTAATTGCAGGCTTTCTCCAGGGTTCTTTTCCTCTGCTCTTACCTTTCTATACATAATCTCTTAGTAATCCTATCTAGTACCATGATTTAAACTTATCTCTTTTACATGGATTACTCCCAAATCTATATCTACAGTTCTGGTCCCTTTCCTGAATGTGTCTTTAGACCCAGATGTCCAGTAGACGGTTATTTTACCTGGATCTCCCATCTCAAATATAGCATTTTCAGATGTAAACCCATCATTCTTCCTCCCAAATTTGCTTTTCCTGACTTCTCTAATTCCTTAAGTGACTACCATCCTTCCTATCCAAATAAACCATCCAAATAAAACTTTGAGACCATCTTTCCTTTCTTCCCTTTCCCTTATCCCTATCACATCCAATTGGACACCCATCATTAGTTGAAATACTCACATTGATGAAATCATGAATTTTTTTGAAATACTTAACTAAGCCTTTATTTGTCAATATTTTATATTTTAAAGGGGGATTTCTGGAGATCATAGAACTATAGAATTATAATGTTGAAAATGACCTTTGAGGTCATCTAGAAGTTCATAGTCCCAGCATTGGAAAGAACCTTAAATAGGTCATCTAATTCATTCCCTTTTTTTTCAGAGGAGGAAATTAAAAGATAATCTAAGTAGATGGCAAACTTGGCATTGCACAAGAGGTATCTTTAATTCAAATATTCACAACAATTTGAGATGACTAATTAATTATCACAGGATAAAATATAATCAAAGACCCAACAAAGTCTCTTACTATCCTATAAAATCATAAGTTGATTAGGGGAATTTTTGTGATCAACTTTTCTATACCTTCTTTGGCTCAGCTCCTATGACATGATTTTTACATCCCTCACAGTCTTAGTCATCCTCCTCTGGATAAACTATAGTTTGTCCATGTTTTAAAATGTGGTAGCTAGAACAAAATACAATACTCCAGATAGATTCTGGCTAGTAAAAGGGCTATATTCTGGAGACATAGTACTTATATGAATGTAGCCCAAGATTGTTTCACTGTAATTGAAGGAATGGATCTCTTATAGTAGTAATTCCAAGCATTGTGGTGGGCTGGCTGGTAGAAGAGGTATTTCTGGGCAGGAGGTCTTTCACTGGTGCACTTTAAATCACAGTAAATAGGGGACATGCCTATTTAACCCATTTGAAGACCTGGAACTAAATGAATTTTAACTATCAAAACAGAATGTATATTTGTAATTTATTTGTATCTGGTACTTTAAATATGCTTAAATCTGTATGAGCAACTGAACAAAAGAAAGTATTGCAGGAAGCTTGTTCTGTTTGATTGTTCCTTAATGGAATCTAGGCACATTATTATTCTGCTCTCCTATTTCCTAAGTTTCAAGACCTGCCTGGGCCTGTTGCAGAAAGTAAAACCAAGGGGAAGTTCAAAGTTGCATTAATTGATGTGCTTCACCAACACCAAACTCAATGGTACAATATTTCAAATGGGAAGTTGAAACTGATGACAGAAACTATTAGGACCTGTCTTGTTAATCCTGTAAGTGCTTGCACTATATGGAAATGAAAGACTAATCAGCCCTCACATATGCAAGGTGTTTTCTTCCCTAAGATCACAATAAGTTGTGGCAGTCCAACCCACTCTCCTCTTCACTCACAGGTGCAGTTAATGATCCTTTGGCAGTGTCTGTCCAACACATACATGTTATAGTCTGGATAATAGATACTCTTTATCCTGTTAATTTTTCTAAAAAAACAATATATAGATATTTTCTTGAGTTTACTTACTTTCTTTTCTTAAAAATTAAAAAAAACTCTTGCAAGAGACATGATTTATTCTATGAAATCATAAGGATAAAAATATTGGCATTAATTAGACATGAAAAATTATTACATAGTATTCACTAAACTAGATGAATGGCTAAGTGATCAAAAGATCAAAAAACATTTCTCCTGGGCAACCAGGGGAGAAATTCATTTCAATTCAAACTTTTTTGAGTAGCTCACAATGCCTAGAATACATACAAATAGAACAAAAATGAGAATAGTTTCTTTGATATAGGACCCTAATAATAAAAGGTACAATGCTACCATCACATTATTTCTACTGACAACCTGCTAATGATATTTCATACTCCCTTTTAGCCATGACTACTCCAGGCAATTAATACATCTTAAAAAAACCTTTAAAGGACTCACCAAGTGTGTACCTGTCTATTTGGGACATTTGAGGAACCTGTATTTGTATTTTGTTTTCTGGATTCTTTGTCTCTGAGGCACCTTTTAAAGTGTATCTACTTGTATGTACCATCCATTTGAAAATGAGATATATGTTGCCTGTAGTCCAGAAGAATTTTTAACATTAGCAAATTTTCTTGTAGCACTACATAAAATTTACTTAATTTCCTCACTTTTAAGACAAATTAGAAGAAGCTTTCTAAGAGACAAGTAATTTTCCCTAGGATAATGTTAGGAGGGATAAAAAATGATTTAGACAGTGGCAGAAATTCTAAATTTCTAAATGAAATTATTTTAAACTTTTAAAATTCATTTAACTATTTCTATTTATATACATTTATTTCTATTTAGATATAAATGTATATTCATAAATATATAACTATATAATATTTAACTTTAAATTCATATTTTTCTCTATATACTCCAATAATACTTTCTTGGTCTATATCCTGAATTTCTTTTAAAGAGTTCAAAGAAATTTTTTATGAAGACAGAAGCAGGGGTATGCTGATAAATGTTTAACAACTGGCCCTAATCCTTAAAATGTATTTACAATACACTTTTAAGTTTAATTTTCATTATTAAAATTTTATCCATTTTAAAATTCTTGACAATAAAAAAGTAACAACTTTGATTTGTAGTGTATGCCTATTTCTGAGGTATAAATGCACTTAATGAAAATTTAACAATCTGCTCTCAAAGAAATATTTCAAATTAGAACCAGCACATCCCTATGAAGGGCAAATGAAATCATAGAAAGCTTAAGACCTTTCCCCAAATTTATAGGCAAAAGTAGAACCAAGGCTAGAACCTAGGTCTTGACTCCTAATTCTATGTTATAAAAAATAAAAATTTTATCACATAAAATGTTTTGAAATTTTTTTGTGGTCATGAAAAAAAATCTTAAGTCAGCTTTTTCTCATATTTTCTCTAATTATGCTGTATAGAGTCCAAATTAAATGTTGAGTTAATTTCAAACATTTAATAATGGTTTGTGGAATTTGGGACAATGCTGTATTTTAATTTTTTAAAATCCAATTCAATTCATATAAAATGATTTTAGTTTTTCTAAAGACTGAACTCTAGTTGTGTGTCTTGATGTCTTGACTGAAATGTTACATTCTAACTGTACCTCCAGTGCTTTTAGTATTTTTTTTAAAGGTAACTGAACTGAAAGATCTGATCAATGAATATGTGTGGAGGAACCTAAACATTTTATAAACTGTCTTCTTATGAACATTTGTTGTTATTTAATTATGTCTGACTCTTTGTGATCCCACACCAATACTGTCCATGGAGTTTTCCTGGCATAGATACTAGAGTGGTTTGCCATTTCTTTTTCCAGTGGATTAAAGCAGAAGTTAAATGACTTGTCCAGGATCACACAGTTACTAAGTGTCTGAGAAAAGATTTGAACTCCATTCTTCCTGGTTCCAGGCCCAGCACTCTATCCACTGACTCACCTAGCTGCCTCTCTTATAAACATAGGCAGTTTATAATTCTACCTCATGCTTTTGAATATTTTATATACAGACATTTTAGAAAAAGTATATGATTAGAATAGAACCTACATACAAAAATTTGTTTTGAAAAGAAGAAAGTTATAATGAGTTTACTTAATACTTTACTACTTCAATGAATATATGATTTTATGGGTGCAATTACTCTTTCCAGTGATGCATAGATCATTTCATCTATACCTTTTTATCCATGCCATTCTATAGATTCTCTTTGGAGGCCTTTTTCTCGTTTCTTGACACTGCTACTGTATCAGTGCATCATTAGTTTACAATAACATTTAAAATAAAAAAATAGAGATTAAATTATAAAAATGTCAAAAGTAAGATATGGACACAGAAAGTTTAATATATAATCCATTTAACAAAAGATAGAAATTTTATAAGAGTATAGGATGTGAATTTTGTTTGTAATTTTTTGATATTTGAATTTAGTGTTAAGATCCCTCATGGAATGCCAAGATGATTATGCTCTATATAATGAAGCACTCATTGCAGTTAGCCTGATGAATAGCACCTGTTCATTGTATTAAACACCCAACAGTCTTTGGGATTAGGAGGTTTTATAAATCTCATCCTAATTGTAATGGATTAGGTGTGGGGCAGAGATTGAATTTATAAACTCAAGTATGCTTACTCTTCCCCCACTTCATGTTAGAGGATAAAGTTTTTTTGGGGGAGGGCGAGGGACAAGTATATGTTTGACTAGTTTAACTTTCTTAATTATCTAGTGTCTCTTTTGGAGATCTGAAATTTTTTTTCTTCCCTAATATTTCATCAAAATTGCACCAATGATTGTGTGATTATAATTTTTCCTGTTTCTTGTGTGACCAAAGTTTAAACAAATACTACTATTAATATATATTTTCATCAAAAAATTCTGAAAATCATTTTGTAGAGGAGGTGTTTTTTTTGGTTAAAACACTTCAATCAAGTGTTTTTTTGGTTAACATAGTGTGCTAGGTAAAGTCTTTAAAGAGTTTAATTCTAAATATTAGCTTTTTTTTTTTTTTTTTTTTTTTTTTTGCTCAAAACTTAGGCCAAAGTTACATGATGAATAGAAGTAGATATGCTACTTACCTTTCTAATTTCTTATTGTTCCTTCTTGGTGTTTTGAAGAAATCTTTAGATCTCCCTTTTTAAAAATGAAAGATGAAATTGCCACAACAATTTTCTTCATCACAAGACTGGTGAAAAAATCTGATAAGCTGAATAAGCAACAAATAGAAGAATTTGCAGCAAAACTGATGGCGATACTGTTTGAGACATACAGAATGCACTGGTACCCAGATATTCCTTCTAAAGGACAAGCTTTCAGGTAAGGCTTATTTTGTGTATGGTAAAGGAAAAGAACAAATAGCTGTGCTAAGAACTTGTACTCAGATGCAAAGATTTCTTCTCATCTCTTTTTCCATTCTTTTTTGTTGTCCATGATGGGCCCAAATATTTGGATACTGGGGTAAGGGAGGAATATACATTATTACAATATAACTAATTAAATAATTAGTTCTTACTAGTCATTCTGAGTTGGCTCTAGCATACCTTTGTGTTCAATAGAAAACACGTTTGAAGGGAAAACTTGAAGAGGGGTCTTTACTGTGTACTTGCAGCAAAACATATAGAATTTGTTGAAGGAGTGGTAAAAGTCTGGATTCTGAGTTTCTGAGTAAAAGTTTTAATAAAGGAAACTTCATCTTTTTTGTCAGCTATAAAATGAAATTTCCAATATAGCCTTCTCTTCCATAACTTGCATCCTACTCTAGCTGCAAAAAGAAAGAAAATGTAATATGCTTATAGACCAGATAACTTTGCAAAAAGATAAGTAGTTGTACCCTTATTATTGCCTCTCCTTGAATTAGGTGTATCAGGATAAATAAACAACAGAAAAAAGATCCCCTTCTGGAGAGGGCATGTGCTGAAAGTAATGTGAATTTTTTTCACCTGGGACTTCCAAAGGAGATGACCATATGGGTAGATCCCTTTGAAGTATGCTGCAGGTGAGTACCCAGAAATGAGCAGTGTTTACCCCGTAACTTCTAGTTACCTTTAGAAGTAGGCTTCATGGAAGATAGCCCTAGGACGATCAGGATTCTTTCGTCCCCTAATCAAGGTATTATGCAGGTATCATAACCATTAAGGTATCAAGACCATTATGCCTTTACCAGGTACCTCAGTAGGCTCCTACTACCTTCCCAATTACCTTGATTATTTATTTTTCTTTAATATTTGGTATCTTTTTGAAATTGAAAAAGTAGTGGGGTGAGCCATTTTGATTGAATTGTTACCTTTTGAAATTTTAAATTGAACCCTTATGAGCCAGGCTTCCACTGGTTTGGAGAAGAAAGGGCAAGGTCAAGGGTATCATTAAACTTAGCATACACTTATTATCCTCTTCTTCAAGATATGACCTTCATGTAAATACTGAAGGCATCATCATAAGGGAATTTTACTAAAGAACCAAATTGGTCTACTAACTGAACCAAAAAGAAAATATACTTTCTTTTCTTTACCACCAATTTGGGGAGGGGGAGGATAGTGTCACTTAAATCCTACTATTATTATTTGTAATAATGCAATAGTCTTTGAGTCAAAGAGTATCCCAATAACTGCCTTTTGCCTATTCCACTCTTGTATCTATCCTTTGAATCAGACTTTCTTCAACTGATGAAGTAGACTCCCTCTCACTCTGCCCCCCAGAAAATGCTTGAGTTTGCTTAGAAAGACAGAGAAAGAGGTGAGGGGTTCATAATTGTAGTTTTTAGAAATAAAAGGAACCTTAGTTTAAATTCTTGCCTCAAAGCTTTGTCTCCATTTTCTATTTAGGTATGGTGAGAAAAATCGTCCATTTATAGTTGCTTGTTTTAATGGCAGGCAGGAAGAATGGGAAATATCTCAACAGATCAGTCATGCTATTAATAAAGTCACATCTGACTACTATTCTGGCACTTCCTCTGATGAGGATACATGTGGCAGAGAGCCTCAAGTAATTCCTAAAGTCAGAAATCCAAAAAGCATTTATCAGGTAAGATATAACTAAAATACTCTGGATGGGAGGGATATTTTGTTTGACTTATGCTTCATTTAATCAGTTTTTGCTTAGTTCCAAGACCTGATTGGTCCGTTTCTAGAATGCTGAGTCTTTGCATTCTTTCTCAGGTTGAGTATTTCAAGCAGCCCCTCCAAACTTGGTTCCAATATTCCCGTAAAAAGAATATGACTGATGGGCGCCCCAACCTCCCAGGAAGTACCTTTTATGTCCCATACAAGATCCACAAGTGCTACAGGCCTGCTGCTGTGTTTCCAGGACCCCGGGTGGATAAGTACCACTGGGTCAACACAAATCGACAAAGTAGCTAAAGTACACAATTCAACTGATCTCACTGTGGGATTAGAATTCACAGGAACAGCTTTCTTGTTTCCTAACTTAAAATGAGTCTGAAGTTGAGAGACACCTGAAATAGAAAAAAAAGAACCTCACTTGGGGCCAAAGTCCCTTGATGGTGATTCTTCTCACCTGTATAATGACTCTGTTCTTAGCTAGAATTATAATGTTTCACTTTTAAATGAAGTTTTATGTGTAATGGATGTACTCAAAAAGGTAATATAATGAAGATACTGATTTATAAGATTCTACTGGTTATAAAAGTAACAAATAAACTTCACTATGTTTTTAAAACCAGTGTCTGCTTTACTTTGATTCTCCCTTTTCCTGACATAGTCCATCAGTCCCCATATGGTTTTACTTGTCAGATGGCATGAGGTCAACTCTTTCATCAACCTGTTGAAATACTTAACTTTTTGATGCATATGCCTTACCAATCAATCTAAAATGACTATCTATAGTTGCATTCTTCTCTACTATAAGATTCCATTAACTTCACTTCTTTTGTGAAGTATTTTCTTTTTCTGTTATTAAATCTTTTACTTAAGCTGACTCCTCTGAGATCTTAATCTGAGGATGTGAGAAGAAAAGATGCCAGAACACCCTTCTGCCTATAAGCATGCTTCCCTAAACCTTGACACTCCTGAAATGATCATTTTGCCTCTTTTTTGCTCTTATGGCCTCTAGAAGGCTCTGGTAGCTCTTTCCCCTTTTATGGGGGTAGGGGAGTGGGCATAATCAGGCCCAATAACTTCATTGCTATGGAAAACTCTGTCTACAAATACACACCTATAACTCTTCTGCAGTTTATAATCTAAGAGCTGTTTGAAGCACTAAGGTCATAACTTGCCTAAGTCATACAGCCATTATGTGTCAGAAGCCAGACAACTCAAGTCTTTACCTTTTTGTAATTTGGCTTCTTTTCTTACATTTATATTAAACTGGTCTTTTGATAATTACTAATGACATCCTAATCTTTAAACTGACTTTTTAAAAAGGTACATCTTAATTTCTCTGAAATATTTGACACTGATCACTTAACCATCCCATATTTCAGTTTCCTTATCTATATAAAATGAGGAAGTTGGACTTGACAGCCTTGAGGGTCCCTTCTAACTCTAGTTCTAAGATCCTATGAAACTTTTTCCCTTTAGCTTTTGAAATGCTATGATTCTAGATCTTTCATTTTTGACTATTTCCCCTATTTAAATTTTTTCTTTCTTTTCTTTCTCTTTATTTCTTCTTCCCACTCATTTATCGAGGTTTTCATGGGCATCTTTTCTGCAGACTATTTTATTGATTATTCCTTTGCCATCAATCATCTTTTTCTATAAAGTTCTTAGACAAAGAAAGCCCTGAGATCTTCTATGCTCTAGAAACATGTTCCCAACAGCCCATTGGTGATATGACTCACTAGTATAATCAACAAGTTCAAAATTGAGCTCATTTTCTACCAGAAGCCAGTTCTTACTCTTAATTTCTGTTTCTTTTGTTTGGTATCATCATCTGTGTTACTTAGGAGTAATCAATAACTTAGTTACTTTTTGACTACAGCATTACGTAGCTAGTCACCAAGCAATTCCTTTTTTTCAGTCCCTAATCTCCTTCAAATTTCTTTTCTTCTTTTAATTTCTAACTGGTTCAAATCTCTCCTCTTTCTCTTCCTTCTACTCTTCTTCCTCCTCCCACATTAAGGATTTTTTATCTTATTCTGAAAGTGTTTGGTTAAAGGGGAAAGGTTGGAGCTAGGGACTCTGAACAGGACCAAGCATAAATTGGATTGAACAATGCAAAGGATGGTTTTAAGAGGGGGAGATAAGGAAGATTGTGTATGGAAGGAGATAAGGGGAGATAAACTAGGTAACCAAGTGGATAGAGTTATGGGTCTTGGAATCAGACTCATTTTCTCACATCTGGCCTCAAACATTTACTAGCTATGTAACCTTAGGCAAGTTACTTAACCCCGTTTACATCAGTTTCCTCATCTGTAAAATGAGCTGGAAAAAGAAATAGCAAACCACTTTAGTATCTTTGTTAAGAAAACCCCATTTGGATCATGGAGGGTTGGACATGACTAAAACAACTGAACAATTACAAATAAGGAAGACTAGGAAATAGGTAGACAAATTAGCTTCTCAAGGCTAATCTTTTTAGTTTCATTACCCTTCTAATATGTATTTTAAACACAATTTTGATCATATCTTATATTTTAACCATCCTTCTAAACCTTGATATTTCTCCTTATAACACACTAACTTCTCCCTATCATCCTAGGTTTCTAATCAAAATGCACCACATACTTTTCTTTAAAATTATTGAGAGCCATTTCAAAGCTGCAGTTGTGCTAGGCATCTAGGACTTCCTGGAATTCCTAACAGGTATTGTACCAGAGCTCTCAGCAGTAGCAGTAGGACTTTTGGGAAGAATGAGACAGGCCAAGGTTCTGGAGCAGACACACCAGAGATCAACATGAAGACTGATCTACTTCTTAGCCAGAAAGGTTCTTCTCATTCTGATGGAGGTTCTTCAGAGATCCCATATCTTCAGCCCCCTGTATTGCTACCCCTATCAATAGAAGTGGCTGCCACAATTGGGTATAGATTGAGTATGCCAAGGAGCTCCTACAGCACTACTAGGATAGTGGGGTCAAAGCATTGACTGCTGTGGATGAACACATCCAAGACGAGAACAAGACCTTTATGAAGGTAGAGATCTGACTCCGAATGAGAAAAATAGACTGAGGTGCAGCCCAAAGCAGAGATTCTCTCCATCTGACAGTTACCTCTCAGGGAGCTGCAACCACCACTAGCAATTTTTGTGGTTCCTTTTTCAAGGGGCCATTGGATAAGAAGTAAATATTAATATTGTGGGTATTTATTGACTTTGTCTGAAAATAAGTACCCCCTTCCCTGACATTTTCCCTAGAAGTGTGTGCCTTTGACTGACTGTGTGTTTGTTTCTTTTTTGAGGGATCATTCCTTCAAACATCTAAAACTGCTTTGGCAATTTATTAACCTTCCTGTAATTTCATTCTCAAATAATATAAAGTATATGGTATTATATAAAAATATATAGGTACTAGACATAAAAGGAGATATAAGTGATTTAGAAGAATAGGGAACATATTACCAATCAGATTTATGGAAAGGAGAGGAATTTATGAGTCAACAAGAGATGGAGAACATTGTGAAGTAAAATGGACAATTTTGAGTACATTAAATTGAAAATTTCCTGTACAAGTAAAACAAATGTTATGAAGATTAGAAGGAAAGCAGAAAATTGGGGGAAATTTTTATAGATAGCTTCTCTGACAGAGATCTCATATCTAAACTACTTAGAGAACTTTGTGAAATTTATAAGAATAAGAGTCATTTCCCAATTGATTAATGGGCAAAAGATATGAACAGATAATTTTTAGATGGAGAAATCAAAGCCATATATAGGTATATGAAAAAATGCTCTAATTACCACTAATTAGAGAAATGCAAACCAAAACAATCCTGAAATATCTCAACACCCATATTGGCTAAAATGACAAAAAAAGCAAAATGACAAATGTTGGAGATGTGGTAAAATGGAGATACTAATAACAGTGTAGGTGGAGCTGTGAACTGATCCAACCATCTTGAAGAACAATTTGAACCCAGAGCACCCAGAGCATTATAAAACTGTATATATCCAGCAATACCATTGTTGGGTCTGTTTCCCAAGAAGATTAGGGTAAAAGGAAAAGAACCTCTATGTTACAAAATATTTGTAGTAGCTCTCTTTGTGGTGGCAAATAATTGGAAATTGAGGGGATGTTCATCAATTGGGGAATAACTAAACGAATTATGGTATATGATTGTGATGAAATATAACTGTACCATAAGAAATGATCAGCAGGTTAATTTAAAAAAACTTGGAAAGAGCTATACAGGATAATGAACAGTGAAATGAGTAGAACCAAGAGAACATCATACAAGACTACAAAATTAGTAGTGGAAGAATAAATTGTGAATGCTCCCTCCAGAGAGTAAACTGAGAGGCAGAAACATGAAAGACTTAATTTGCATGAATCTGTCTGTCTCATGAATGAACCCTTCTGTGGTATGGGGAGAGTGGGAAAGAGACTGAAACACTTGTGGATAAATTCAATCAGTTAAAAATGTATATGTACGATCTATTCTAAAGAGCTTAAAGATGAAAATGAATTCACTAATTAATATATATATGTATACACACATATATATATATATATATATATATATATATATAGACCTTTGCGGGTTACTAAAACCATGTACAATAAAGCATTGTTCAAAAGTCTTGGAGCTTTTATGCCTACTGTTCTTTATCTCTGGTATTTGTGGGGATATTTTCTTCTCATTGAAGAAAGAATGCACTTGGCAATCTCATCCTTACTGCAAAGGAGCTTATTTTGCTTGATGTAGATTATTTCTGTTGTTTAGGCTCATCACAAATTCCTCTACCTGGAAATCATCAGGCTGGCCAAAGATCTACTATTTCATCTTTACCAATGACATCGGTGATGGTCCTACTACATGAAAGATTTGTATCACAAAATATGTGCATCTCCTCATATATAAAAAATGTTTCCTCACATATAACTGGTCATTTATAATAATATATAAGGAGACACCAACTTTCTTCCATCTCTGAGAGGGCAAAAATGTAGTTGAAATATAGCATTCTAGGTACTTTGGGACATCTACGATTTTATCAACATAGATATCCCTCCTACAAATATTAATAATAAGCTAATTTATGACCTTTCATCTTGAATGATTCTTGTTCAAGTTTTCCTCATAGAACCAGTATAAAGGAATTTTAATAGCTATTTAATGTTCTGAAGAATATTTTTACCATTCACCTTCTTCTTTTAAAAAGGTTTTCAGTGAATGCTCCTTCTCAGTATATGTTATTCTTTCTATATATCTAAACCAACTCCTTTTCTGATCATACATTTCCTTGATACTTTCCTTTGATGCAAATTGTTGGTAATACACTATAGCTTAGTAGAAGCCGTTGTGCTGAGGTTTTCATCTTTGTGTTGATGATTGGGTTATTTGTTGTTTTAAGTTTTTTTGAGATCCTTATGTAGTCCTACAAACTATGGAATATTGCATCAGGAAAATATTGGTATTAAAAAGACTGGCTCTTCAATAGTCACCAATTTGAGATCCCATGTATTTAGAAAATTTCAGTTCTTTTAATGGTTCAAGTTTTCCTTTCTAATTCTAGACCAAGGTCATCGTATTATTTGCTCTGACCTGTACAAGAAATAAACACAATAAGGATGTCTAGGCCAGTCTTTTTTACTGCAATGGATTTCAGTGAGGGGCCACATAGTGTTCCAGGGTGTAATACAGTTTAATGTCATTTGCAAGTAGAAAACATTTGGAGAACCTTATAATCAATAGAAAATACATATTATGTTTGAATACTTTTGTAGGTTATTTTGAGTGAGCAATAGCTCATTTATGTTGTATTTTAATGTGCAAAGTGATTTGCATATACTTTATGATCTGATCCTCACAACAGACTTGTGAGGGAAGTGCCAATATTGTCCCCATTTAACTATCTGCTGCAGGCCAGAAGGGAGTGTCCACAAAGGAGCCTTGGCTCTGAGCTCAAACAGTTTCTAGTTCATTCCTAGGAGAGTCTAACTGCAAAGAGGGGAATAATGAAGCTTTTCTTACTCTTTCTTATTCTACTTCTCCACTTTTCCCTTGGAAAAACCCTTAAGGCTTCTATATGGCTCATATCTAGGGTTTCTCTTGAAAAGAATTAAAAAGGTAGTAGATGTCAGGTATAGTTCAGCTATTTCTTTTCAATACAAAATACATTCTTTTTTCTTCAATATTTTATTTTTCCCAGTTACATGTAAGATGATTTTTAACATTAATTTTCTAAAATTTTGAATTCTGAATTCTCTTCCTCCTTTCCTTCTTTCCATACTCCCTGAGATGGCAAGTGACTCGATATTGGTTAAACATGTGATATCATCCAAAACATATTTCTGTATTGGTCATACTTGGGAAGAAGACACACACACACATACACACACATATATAAATTCATGAATAAAATTCCATCAGTTATTTCTCTGGAGGTGGATAGCATTTTTCATCATAAGTCCCTCAGAATTGTCTGGGATCATTGTATTGCTGAGAATAATAAGTCATTCAGAGTTGATCATCTCATAATATTTCTTTTACCGTATGCAATGTTCTCTTGGTTCTGGTCACTTTACTTTGCATCAATTCATGTAAGTCTTACCAGGTTTACAAAATAAAATTTTAAAGCACAAGATTCATAAACATGTATTAGCAAATACTCAAAACATGAATATTATGTAGGAGTACTGAAGAGATATTTCCATGTTTACCACTGACCTGCACTGCCCACCCATCTCACAAATTCAGATCTTCTGGCAAGTTAGGCCATGACTTGGGCTTTATTTAGCCATTTGGATGAAGAATCCTCTTGGTGGTTGTATTCTTTTCCTTGAAAAGTGCTAAAGTTATAGGAATCACCTCCCTTTGGCAGCTAGCCCTTGATTCCAAAACTCTTGAACTTTCAAACCCATGATGAAATTGCCAAGACCAGCAAATTGTCAAGTCAGGCTCACTGTTTACCTGCACCAGGGAAAAAGAACACAAAGCAGAAGAGGTAACTAGGCACTTGAAAACCAGTCTCAAGCAAGCATATATTTGAGTTCCCATTTGCACATAGTCTCCATAGTTAGTGTTGGAAAGGTGGAAGAGAAGAAAAAACAAAACAAAACAAAAAAATATTCTTTTCTTTGTTGGAAAGCCAAAGGAGAGCTGGCAGAGGCCCAAACAGTTTGATGAAGATAGAGGAAGAGAGGAGTCCCCCAATTCCTCTTAGTTTACTGAATGGATGGTTTTTATTATTCCATTGCCAATCTTCTTTGACACAGTCCCACAGTCATGATGACATATTGAATTGTAAGCCTTTGAGCAAGTGGTCAGAGTACCCATGGTTCATTGGAATTGGCCAGGTATAGATCCATCGCCATGTATATTCTATATACCATATGCAGATAAGAAAATGACCTCAGAAAGGTTAAAAGATTTTCCCCAGGGTCACACAACTAGTAAATATCTGAGGCAATATTTAAATCCAGGTCTTGCTCACTTAACACACTACACTATCCATTTTGCCATCTGAACTCTCTGTGAGCTGGTCGGGAATTGGGAAGACCTGGATTCACAGTTTATCTCAGACATTTACAGCAAATTTATGACAAAGATATCTATTTAGTTGTATCTGTCATAATGCTGAATAGTTTTTGACAGATTTGTGGGAGATACTTGTCTGAGGAAAGTCTTTAAGGTATTTTTTCTTACTAGTTTATTAAAATGCTGCCATGATTGTTGTTTTTTATCTTTACTTTGCCTCTTCCAGTTGTGTGACCAGAAAGATACAGTTAAATTATCTGCAAAAGTATTTGTTTTTTTTTTCATGTTTTTCTTGAGAATACCCTAAATGTGTACATAGATTATTCTTACAGATTTGATAGAAGTGAGAGAGCAAACACATGGGTCTGTAGATGCTGGAATCTTCTTGGTTTCCTCTTTTGAGTAAAAGCAAAACTTAAGATTTTTCTACTAAAAAGAAAATCTCTTTAAAATCTTGAGAATTAGTTTTGAGAGGGGATTAAGTGACTTGCTCAGGGTAACACAGCTGGGAAGTACCTGAGGTCAGATTAGAACCTAGGACCTCCCACCTCTAGGCCTGGCTCTCAATCCGCTGAGCCACCTAGCTGCCCAGTAACTTTCAGTGCTGCTTGTTCAGAACCTCTGGTAACTGTTTCATCTATAATGTTTTACATTAGTCTGGTCTCTGGTCAGATAGTCCTTACTCTTCTGGGACTTATTGGCTTATTCTCTCATGCCAGTGCCAGTTGATATTATGAAATGATCACACTTCTCGTCAGAATTAACAGCCTGCCTTCACAAATCTGAACTTATAAACTTGTAGGAATGAGTCTGGTTAGGATTGTTACTACATTCTTTGCTGGGGATGGAGGGGTTGGGGGAGAGGTGGGGTAGATCTGTATTCTAAGTGTCCCTTTGACTGGAGTATTTGTTCGAAAAAGTATGACCTTTAGACCTAAAGGTTTGATTCTCTCCCATTAGTTTCATTCTCTCTCCATTTGAGCTAGTTGTTGGGGTACAATATGCAGTCATTTTCATTTGGTCTTTTTCAACTGGACTCTTTTGATTTACAGTCCAAAGACAGGAGTAACCATCAGTTTCTACTTGCTCAATAGGAGTCCAATTAACTCACCTATTAGCAGTAAGTAATGGTAGCAGATTATTTTTGTAGAGTCCCTACAAGCCTCTGAGAATGTTATGTAAATAGGTGAATTGGGCAATCCCTTTCAAAGCTAAGTATAGAGTAGCTTTTCAGCAGTCTGCTTACTAGTTTGTCCTCTGAATACTAAGATTTCACTGCAGAATTCTATTATGTTGTCAAAGGTGTTAACAATGGATTCAGGCATCACAATGCTATTTATTTCTTTTAGCATTCTTTTGTGTTGAAGTTGTATCCAAGTGATAAGCAGCTTTATTTAGTTTCTCTTTTAGCCAGGAGCTGTATTAGTTGTGAGTTTCTTCAGTCTTTAGTCAAAAACACAAATCAATAATTAGATGGGGTTCATGTCCAAACATTAGCAAGTAGAGTACAAAATCAGTGGCATCAGTCAGCCAATAAACATTTACTTATTTGTTTGTTTGTTTTTGGGAATCTTTTTTTATTGGTCAATTAAGAAAACCTTTTCATGGTTACAGGATTCATACTCTTTCGCTCCCCTCCTCCCACCCACCTCTGATAGCCGAAGAGCAATTCTACTGGGTTTTTACATGTGTTATTGATCAAGACCTATTTCCATATTATTGCTATTTGCACTAGGGTGATCTTTTAGAGTCTACATCCCCAATCATATCCCTGTCAAACTATGTGATCAAGCACTTTTAAATAAAAAGTTTATTTTTAAAAATCCTATCTTCTGTCTTAGAATCAATACTAAGTAATACTAAGTAAGTTCCAGGGCAGAAGATAGGTAAGGGCTAGGCATCTGGGGTTAAGTGACTTGCCCAGGGTCATACAGCTAGGAAGGTCTGAGGCCAAATATGAACTTCCCATCTCTAAGCCTGCTTTTCTATCCACTAAACCACCTAGCTGCCTCTCAGTAACATTTGTTAAGTGCCTCCTGCTGTATTTCAGATGCTATGCTATTGCTTGGAATACAAAGAAGGGCAAAAAAGTCTGTCCTATCTCTCAAGGGGCTCATAGCCCAATAGGGAAGAATGTTGAGCATCAGAGCTGTAGGTATATATTTGGAAAGCTACAAGTTTGGATCCACAGAAGTTTTTATTTATTAGTATAGCTAACTTGTTCCTAAGTGTGTGGTTGAAATCTTCAGATTGTGGATCCCCTTTAGGGCAGCAAAGCTAACATTTCCTTAAACAGTGTATTTTCAAAGTCTCTGCCTAAATGGGAAGCTCATATACTGAGAAATATCTAAGCTCTCCTTCATATTACAGTCCCTCAAATACTTAAAGACAGCTATTATATCTCCCCTGAATCTTCTTTTCTCCAGGTTAAATATGTCAAATTCCTTCAATTAATCCTTATTGAGTCCTCCTGGAATCAAGAACTTTCAACATCCTAGTTATCTTCCTTTGGGCACTCCCTAGATCAGTGATTCCCAAAGTAGGTGCTACCGCCCCCTGGTGGGTGCTGCAGTGATCTAGGGAAGTGGTGATGGCCACAGGTGCATTTATCTTTCCTATTAATTGCTATTAAAATTTAAAAAAATTAATTTCCAGGGGGCTAAGTAATATTTTTTTCTGGAAAGGGGGCGGTAGGCCAAAAATGTTTGGGAACCACTGATCTAGATTATCAATGCACTTCTTAATCCAAGGTGCTCAGAACTGAATAGAATACTCCACATGATGTCTGAGGACAGATTACAGTGAGACTCCTACCTCCCTATCCCTGTAAACTATAGTCTCTTAATGCACTAAATATTTTAGTTGCCACATAATATTGCTGCTGGAAGTCCATTAAAATCCTACAATCATTTTTAGAACAATTTCTATATATTCATGCCTCTCTAATATTTGTGAAGATGATTTTCACAACTAAATTCAAGGCCTCAAACTTATTCCTACTGAATTTCATCTTACTAGAATCAACCCAGAGCTCAAACCTATGAAGATCCTTTTGGATACTAAATGTCATCTATTGTCTTAGCTATTCCACCCAGACAGAGAGATAAGAATAAAACTAAAATGTACTCAGATGAATTCAGAACTGATTGAGAAAATCAAATTCAGAACAGTATCAACATGGGTGTAGTTCAATTCTTCTAGTAATTTGCTGCCTCATTGGTGGCTGGGAAAATTCTTACACTGGATATCAGCAGTAATATTGGAAATAATTCTGAAAATGATTCTAGCAATGAATAATATCACACAATGCACTGATTATTAAGTATGTTCCCCCCAGGGTGAAACATATTGATATCATTATATGATAGAAGTTCTTTTCTGAGGTCCAATGTATATTATTAAAAAAAAGGAGCCTAACTGATTTTAAAAATAGTTTATAATTTGTTTGAATTTTTAAAATATAAGCTAAAACTGTCATATCTAGTTTAGGAATAGCTGCATATAGTTCTTCAGAGTTTCATATTTGAAACTGCAGTTTCAAGTTAAATTAACTTTAAGTAAAAAGACAAAAATACCATTAAGGTTAATATCGATGCTTTGACTAAAATAATTTTGTAGTTTAAAATAGACACATAATAATGTGAGCATTTGATCGTTTTATTCATCATAATAAATTTCTATCAGTTCTCTATACAGTAGTGCTTAATAAACATGGAATGAAATAGTTTTTTATGGGAAAATGGTGAATCTCAGTTATGAAAGTGAACATTTGCTTCTATCTTTGAAAAGGTCAGCTCTGGACTGGTTTTTAGTGTGTCTGTGTATTAACAACTGCTTGAAGTTCACTATTTCTGAAACAAGTTTGCTATTGATTTTAAATACACATAATTCAGCAGGAGGTAGAACTTGATCCCTGCCTTGTAATCTATGTGGCATTTCCATTAAGAAGAATGTGCTTGCTAAGAGACTGCAGCTGTTAGTGTATTAATGGAAATCTAATGGAGTGCCTAGGCAGGCAGCCAATAAATTAACAGGATTAGGTTCTAGTAGGTGTCTCACTCAGTTGCATACTGGGAAGGGAGAAGAAAGGTCTTTAATTTCTATGCTATACTGTTCTTTCTCTTCTCCCAAAGGCCTTGAGCATTTGGCAGGCCTCAGCTAAATAGCCTTATGGAGCTGGCTTGGGTCATTACTGGGTTGGCAGATATATTCTAATTTTTTTGTAAAGTCAAGTTCATAGCAATCTATATTGAATGTTTATAAAAACAGCATAGGATTTCCTCCCATTTCAGAATATCAGACATTGACAACCTATTGAACTGAGCACAACCATTACCAGAGAGGGAAATAAAGAGGCTTTTGTTTAAGAAAACCAAACTCATGGAGTCCTGGAGAAGTCCGTAGGGCAATTACTAATTTATTAATGAATCAGAAATGAAGAAAGCATAGGATTATTAAAATGAATAATCATTAATTGGGTAATCTTCATAGGAAATCCTATGGTTCTTGAACCTGTCTTAACATTCTACTTTTAGAACTAGGCTGACTAGAGAGCAAGACAAAATAATCAACCAACCTCTAAACTTGAGTATGGAAAAAGTAACTTAAAATGCTTAATGGTTGGGTGAAAAAATAAGGAGGAGTTAGCAAAAGTACAGAGTTATGAGTGGATTCTGAGGTTTCCCTTTATGATATACTTTTTTTTTTCTTAGCATCAGTAATGCTAATTCTTCTTTATGCTGTTTGTTTTCACGTACTCAGTTTTCCCTAAAATCTCTTGAACCATAAGAGAACATCCCCATTTTGTAATATATAAATAACAGTCATAAAACAATCTAAGGTTTGCAAAGTACTTTTAATAGATTCTTATTTGAACCTCATGCCAACCTTGTGAGACAGACACTATAGATATTATCCCTTCCTTACATGTGAGGAAACTGAGGTTGTAAGAGATTGTGACATGTCCATTGTGAGACAAAATTACAGGCAGGATTTGAACCTGGGTTAGCCTAACTTTAAGCTTAGTATATACTAAACCACCAATAGGTACATATACATGCTTTGTTGTTTTTGTTAAATTTAGACCTAAAGGGCTGTCAGCAAGAGGATATTATTATCCATTTTTAGGAAGGAAACATTGACATATTTGTTATACATATGTTATATATGTATATAATTTATACATAATGGATAGAAATGGATAGAAAACTGGCCTTGGCAATAGTCAGGAAGACTTGGGTTCAAGACTTCCCTTACATACACAGTAGTTAATATGACCATGAGCAAATTATTTAATTACTCAGTGACCTATACAATTCTGATGTAGGTGAGTTCTCCAGAATAAAGAATTGTGGATTGTAACCATCCCCCCCACCCAACACACACCCCTGCCCTTTTAAACCTTTCTGTCTTTATAAGACAGAAGAGAGGCAAGAGCTAGGCAATTTTAGTTAAGTGACTTGCCCAGGGTCACATAGTAGGAAATGTCTGAGGCCACATTTGAACTCAGATACTCTCAACTCCAGGCCTGGCCCCGTATCCATTGTGCTACCTATCTGCCCCCAACTTTAACCATTTTTCTGAATTAGTTTTGTTAGTCTGCTAGTCTTTTACACTGACAAATAATGCATGAGGATTTTAGATTTCCAGAAGAAAGCTTAGTCAACATTTTAATAAGACAAGTAATAAAATAATGGGATCTTATCCTCTAGAAGTATATTTATCCCTTACAGTAGAAATATACATAGGAACTTAATATGCTATGTTTTTCTTCAATGCCAACTATTTGTTCTGTTTAGTCTTAAACCATTACCTATACACATATAAAGTTTTATATTATATTACATATATATATATAACTTGCATATCTACTAATTCATCTTTAAAAATCATCCTCTTTTTCCAAGAATTTTGTTAGCTGTTGCATTAATGAATCTAATGCCCTTTTTTCCTGTGGATTGAAACGAGGCAGACTTTTAGCTTCTGAGCTGAAAAACACAAAACGGATACAGCATTAATTCATAGCTTCAGACACTGGTTGTAACTTTAGGCTATGTGAATCAAATTGCTTGAGCTCTGGTGGCAAGGTCTTTGATTATTTAGTTATTTTCTGTGCAGGAGTATATGTGTTTGCATGTGCACGCATGTGCACAAAATACTTTCAGATTTCAGTTTGTTAGGTCATTGTTTAGAAGTGAGTTTAGAGAAATAATTCTGCAGAACTGCCCCTTTGTTAAAATAATCCATTGGTTTGTCCATGTTTTAATTTGGGACCTCTAACATTTATTTGGATGGTTGATTCTTTGAATTCTTATATTTTAAAATTTGTATGAAATAGAATAAGGTAGTAAGAATGACCAAATACTGTAGTAGGAGAATATACCAAAAAGCAGGGCATTTGATTTCCAGTTTTCATACCATTACTTAAATGATAAATTCTAAGTTTTTATGTTTATATGTATATATACAAATACTTGTACCTCTCTCTGTCTCTCTGTCTCTGTCTGTCTCTGTCTCTCTCCCTCTCCTCCCACCTTAGAAAAGTCATCTCTTATTTGTAAAATGGAGAGATGACACCTCATATGCCTGCAGTTAAGTGATTGACCAGAGGCTTTCTCTTTCTTCCTTCCTTTCTTCCCTCCCTCAATGAACTTTTTATTTTCTACTCCCCAGGTGAATGGGGTTAAGTGACTTGTCCAGGGTTATGCATCTTGAGTACATTACCTTTCTGTCAGTGGGAGAATAGCATGCATTCTTATTGGTCCCCTGGAATTATGGCTGTTGTTGCACTGGTCAGAATGTTTAAGTCTTTCAAAGTTTATCTTTGCAGTATAGTTGTTATATAAACTGCTCTCTCCTGGTTTTAGGATTAAGTTATTGAATTTCCAATTAATTTTAATCCATTATTCAACTGCTCTTTGCTGAATATGACTTTTTCATATTATGATCAGTAAAAATGTGCTTAATATTTCTATTTTTCTGGATATGTTTGTAAGATTTTTTATGGTCATTTTTTGTAAAGGTGCGACACACAACTGAGAAATATATGTACTAGCTTCCATTCCCATTCAATAATTGCCAGAGATTTATTATAGATACTTTCCTAAAGTCCTATTCAGGTCCTTAACTTTGTTTGTTTGTTTGTTATATTTGATTACTTCTAAGAAGAGCAACATTGGGGTCCTTTGCTGCTTTAGTTTTACTGCTTTTAGTTTTTAGTTTAGTTTTATATTGTCCTTGGAAACTCATCTAGTTCCTTTAAATATTTAGATGTTTTGCCATTCAGTGCATATATGTTAACTATTGATATTAGTTAATTTTCTATGGTATTTTAATAAAATTTATTTCTTTATCTTTTAATCAAGTCTATGTTTTGCTCTTGTATTATCTGAGATTATTATTGCTACCTTTGCTTTTTAAAATTCAGCTGATGTATAATAGATTTTGTTCTGACTTCTTATTTTTATGTTTCAAGAATATATCTTGTTAGAGTCTGCTTTGTAATCCAGTCTGCTGTTTTCTTCTGTTTTGTGATGGAATTCATCCCATTTACATTCACAATTATGACTATTGAATGTGCATTTCCATCTATCCTATTTTATTCATTTTCCAATCTTTGCTCTGTGAGAGGAGTATGCTTAGCACCAGTGCTTCTGTTCTTGGTGCTGCTTCTGCTCTCTTGCCACTCTAGTCTTCCCTTCCCAAATCATAGGTTCTTACCCTTTCTTTCCTTTTACAGACCTTTCCATGACTTTCCTTTTGAGGTTAGCATTTGTTTTACTTATTACTGAACCCTCCTTTTATTCTTCACTTCACATCTTCTCATTCCTTCCGTGTTTTTTTTTAAACCCTTAACTTCTGTGTATTGGCTCCTAGGTGGAAGAGTGGTAAGGGTGGGCAATGGGGGTCAAGTGACTTGCCCAGGGTCTCACAGCTGGGAAGTGTCTGAGGCCAGCTTTGAACCTAGGACCTCTCATCTCTAGGCCTGACTCTCAATCCACTGAGCTACCCAGCTGCCACTCATTCCTTACATGTTGATTCGAATGTATTTCTAAACCAAACACTCTGTGTGTGTTTCTACCTTTTTTTGATCTGTTCAGATGAAAGTGAATCATCCATATCACTTTCTCCGTTTTTGCATAATCTACTTGCATGCTTTAATTATGTGTGAGAGGTTCTCTTACCCTTATTTCTACTTTCATCTCTTTTGTTGTTGTTTGTTGTTGTTTTAGTCACCTCTGACTCTTAATGACCACATTTTTGGGATTTTCTTGGCAAAGATACTGGAGTGGTCTGCCATTTCCTTCTCCAGATCATTTGACAGATGAGTAAACTGAGGCAAAGAGGGTTAAGTTGCCCAGGGTCACATGACTAGTAAGTGTTTAAAGCTAGATTTAAACTCCAGTCTTCCTGACTCTAGGCCCTTTGCTCTGTATGCTAAACTACCTAGCTTTCATCTCTAGGATTTTCCTTGTCCCTCTCCTTTTCCTGTCTTGTAAAATGATCAAAACATAATAAAATCACTCTCAGGCCCCTGTCTTATTAACTTCCTTTATAACCACTTATTACATTAGAATTCTGAGGGGTATTTATATTATCTCCCCTTATTAGACCGTAAGCATTTCATCCTTTTATGATCTTTTCTGAATGCTCACCTTTTTAATGCTTCTTTTGACTCCTATGTTTATATTTAAAGGTTTCTAGTCAGCTCTGGTTTTTTCTTCAGGAATGCCTATAAGTCCTCTATTTCATTTAAGGTCAATTTTCCTCCCAGTAGGACTCTATTCATTTATTCTTGGTTAGTCATTCTTAGTTGTAAATCTCCTGCTGCCTCCCCTCCTCCTCCTAAGCTCCTAACTTCTTTATCTTGGTAACTGCTAAATCAAAAGTAATCCTGACTATGGTTCCCCAGGATTTGAATACTTTCTTTCTGGTTGCTTACAATATTTTTTCTTTGACCTAGGAGAATTGTTTTTGGGCTATGATGTTTCATAGAGTTTTCATCCTGGGTTTCTTTTTTGAGAAAATAATCAATAGAATCTTTCTGCATTAACATTGCCTTCTGGTTCTAATAGATTTGGGTAGTTTTCTTCCATGATTTCTTGAAATATGATATCCAGGATTTTTCTTCAGTGTTTTTTAAATAGTCCAAATGATTCTTAAATTATCTTTCCTTCATCTATTTTCTAGGCTTATTGTTCTTTTATATGAGTTACCCTAGATTTTCTTCTCTTTTTTCTAGTTCTTTGACTTTGAATGTTTCTTATTATCTCATGGAGTCATAACTTGTGTTTGGTTCATTCCAATAAAGTTTTATACCTCTTGTATTAAATTATTAATTTTCATATCAACTCTTTCCTCTAAAACTCTCATTTCCTTTCTAATTCTCTCCTCTAGGGCTTTCACTTCATTTATAATATCACTTTGCATTTTTTGCTTCATTTCTTCCAGTAATTCTAGTTGGCCTTATGACTAAGCTGTGTCTTATTTCGAGGATTTATTTGTAGGCACTGGAAAAATGCCTTTTTGGATTTGAGCTTTGGTTTGAGCTCCTGCACACCATTATAATTCAGTATTGTAAAAGACATTTTCATTTACTCATTATTCCAGCCTTATTTTCAGAATTGGGTCTATTTTAGGGCCAGACTGGTCTCTGGAGGGAATATCAGGGTCTTGTCTGTATTCTCTATCATCTTGCAACTGTGTCCTCTGAGTATTAGATGCTATGTTCTTCAAGGATCTCAAGGGCAGTCAGACTAATGACCTGCAAACTTTTGGTATAACTTAACTGATACATTTAGTATTTGCCTGCTGCCCTCCTAAGCAGAACTTTGCAGGTTCCTAACAGCCCAGTTTGGGTCTGGGCACCACAACTGTAGGTTTGTCCCTGATTGGAACCTTAGTAGACATTTGCTGGTCCTATCCCCTGCCATTTAGCTGGAAGATTGTGCAGGTTAAGAGTAACAACAGCAGGCTCTCTCTTTGGTCTTAGTTTGTTGCCCTGGCCAGTCAGCTATAGGTCTCAGTTCAGGTATGTGGGCTGAATTCTATTCCAGAGCTAGAGCCACCCACTTTCTGCTCACTTCTGTTCTAAGCTAGATCTGTAATTAGTTGCTCTTTACCCTGGAATACAACTGCAGGCTACCTCCTTAGTTTACACTGGATAGACAACCCAGCTGGCTCCTATTCCCTTCTCTTTGAACTAGAAAAATGAATTGCCGTATTTTTTTCCTTGACTTTCTTAATCATTGGTCTTGACAATCTTCCTAGATTTTTGTTGCAGAAGTTGTGGAGGAGATCTGGACTATTTTCCTCCTCCTACCCCACTATCTTGGCTTCCAATCAGATTCTTTCTTGATGACCTAAGATATAATTCCTGGGAAAAGCACCTACAGACCTCTTACAGTACTGATTGGATTGAATTCAACTTGAAATGCATTTACTAAATGTCTACTGTGTGCCAGCACTGTGCTAAAGTATTTGAAGACATAAAGCCTAACATGGCATATAACCTTTGTCCTCTATAGGGATGTTATACATGGTAGCCATAGTGGAGAGTTATAATTCATTCACACTGTACTTGAAGATGAAGCATTTTAATCTGAGATGACTAAAGGTCAACATTTTAGGTTATAAGCTTCAGCATTTACCTAGGCTGGAGGAAAGTACAACTTTTAATATTCTAGATCAGAAGTTCTTCTCACCTCATATTGATTCCCATGGTGGTACTCTTCTCAGTTAGAATTTGTTGTTCCAAAGAAAGCTTGTTTTTCAGGAAATGTTCAAAATTGGTTAAGAGTAGGCGGTATTTGTTCTTCTTCATAGACTACATGGAAAAAAGTGAAAGTGAACCCCATATTTCTTTTAAGGATCCATTTAAACTTACTTCTCAGAGGAGATATGAAGCTGAAGGGCAGCATATATTTCTGATCTTAATTATACAGATATTTAAAAATACAGTTATTTCTTTTCTACAGAAATGTGTGATATTCCATTTATTGACTTTTATGGGCTAATAGTGTTATATCAAACTTTTTTAGTAAATTGTTGTTTCAAGTAACATACTTGGGATTATTCAAATCTTGAGCAAAGCTCACTGCTAATAATAATAGCCAATATTTACATAGATGCTTTACACACATTACCTCATTTGATCACAGATTAACTCAAAATGGGCCAGTGCTCAGTGGAAATTACATCCATAATGCCATAGAGACTAAAATTTTCTCCCTTTTAATTTATAAATAGGCAAAATTATATTTAATTAAACATATATAAGAAATTTTAAAGAAATAAAATGTTCAAGAAATAAGCAAGTAGATGGTACAGTGGGTAGAGTACTGGGCTTGGGTTCAAATTCAATCTCAGACACTTAATAGCTATGTGACACTGGGCAAGTCACTTAGCTTTAGTTTTTCTCAACTGTAAAATGAGGATAATAGTAGCTTATATCTCCTAGGGTTTACTTTCAAAGTGCTTTGCAAATCTTCAAGATGATTATCATCATCATTATCATCACACAGCAGTGTTAGACTTCTTAGAAAATAGCACCAAGAAAAGTTAGTTGAACATATGAAATCTCTTAAACATATGAATTCTGTCTCTGGTGAGTTTTAAACAATGAGTTTTATGGGATGAAACTCTGATCATGTATTGGCTATGCCATATAACTCTAGAATCATGTGGTATCACCAGTAACTTAAAGAGTCACAGGATAACCATTATTTCTGCTTTAGACTCTACATGATGTAGAGGTCTTCAAATTCTAATGTTTCATATGAAAGAGGGCTGAGTTTCATTGCAGTACACCAATATCCTCTGAATAGGTCACAGTCTGAAGAACTCACTGTGTTCAGAAATCAACAACAAAAAAAATACCTTATGTATGGCTGTTAGTTACCTCTTCTGGGGACTCTGGATCCATGGAGGACTTAACTTTTGTTTCAATGAGCTTAGAGAGAAGATCTCTTTCTTCAGAAGTGGGCTCTCCCTTCAGTAGAAGAGCTGTTATGCTTTGGTCAGATTTTTTATCCTGGAAAACTGCTGACATTTGGAGCTTGACTGAAAATGCATCACTGAGACAAGCTTTCAGTCCCTAGTCAGAAAGGTGGAACAGTAGGTTTTTGTTGTTGTTTTTAATGTCAGTACTATTTAAAACTTTATTGTTCAATGGTAGAGATGTGGGGGAGAGAATGCAAAGGATTGAGCTGGCTAGTGATTGTTATATCTTATTTATTACTTTACATTTAAATACCTAAAGAATGCTTCATTCAATGTAACTTACACAATGTATCTCCTTGCTTGGGCCAATAACTTCTGCAGGCTTTCTTAAAGAATCTTAGTAATTAAAGTATTACATATTTAGCATGGCCCTTAGGAAGTCTGCTTAAGAAATGACTCACTAGGAAGGCTAAACAAATTTCGATGGCTTCTTATTGCTTTAAGAATAAACTCAAAATGGGTTGTTAAGGGCCTCCATGATTCAGCTTATTTCATTGTTCTGAATCACATAATTTATGCTTCAAGCAAATCAAATTGCTTATTGTTTCATGAACTCACTGAACACCTATCTCATATCCATGATTTCACTCATAGTTTCCCCTACCTCAGATCCTTTCTCTTTACATTTGCCCCTTGAAGTCCCATTCTTCTTTTAAGCCCCAATACAAAAACCACCTTAATCTGATCTTTTATCTCTTTCCCTTCTCTGTCCTTTTTTACTGCATTTATCACATTCTTTTTAATATTGGGAATTTGTGTTTGTCTTCTCTCTTCTGATGTAAGTTCCTTGAGAGAAAGAGCTCTGTTCCATATTGTATATTTTGTATTGTTAGAGATATTCTGCTTTTTAAAAGAACTAAGTTACCTCATAAAACAGCTTTAGAAAGACAGGACTAGAATCCTGGTAGAGGTCAGCAGCAGTGATGTGGGCTAGACAGTGAATCAGGAGAAGACTGAAGCTTCCCACAGAGGCTAAACACTCTCTCAAAACGAACAATTTATTCTGATGATTCTGTATGGAAGAAATAGTCTAAATCAGAGTTGTGAACACCAGGCAACATTCATATATAGTTTTTCTAGCTTTGCAGGACTGAAATTATTCATACAATTATAAAATTTCAGTATTCTTAGGCTATCTAGAAACTTCCTGAATAATTAAACTCTAATTTTCTTTCTCATTCTATTTCCTTCCCTCCATACATTACCATTCCTTTTACTCAGGAACTTTATTACTACTCTTTTATCTTACTTTAATAACATCCTACTTGGCCTCCCTGTATTCTAATTCTCCCTTTCCCAATCCATCCTCTAAACAATTGCCAAAATATGGTTCTTAATATTCAGGCCTAACTCTGTCACTTCTTTGTTAAATAAACTTTAGCTTTTCCTGATTACTTCTAGGATAAAATACAAACTTTTCAGCTTGTCATTTAAAGCCCATCATAATCTGGCTCTAAACTACTGAACTACTAAAAGTTTCTAGACATTTTAAAATTATTCTCCATTTGTACACTCAATATTCCAGCCAAACTGGCTTACTTTGTGTTCCCTTAAATCACTTTTCCTTTCCCACTCCATCTCTTTGTACAGGCTGCCCCAAATGCTACTACTCCACCTCTATGAATGCCTAACTCCCTTCAGGGCTCATTTCTGGTGTCACTTCCAATGGGAAGCCTTATCTAATCCCCCTAGTAGTTACTGCTCTTTCTCTTCTCAAATTATCTCATATTGATTTATCTCTACTAATGCTGTATCCCTAACTCTGACCCTTGTCCCAGCAGAATTGTAAGGTTGGGGTATTCATCAGTTATATTCTTTTTATGGAAATACTGGAACCAAGTTTGGAGGAGTGACTTGGAATATTTAAACTGAGAAAGCTTCAGCATTCTAGAAATTCTATGTTCTGGCTCATCTAGACTACTAGCTTATTCTCTGAACTTGAAATGTAATCTCCTGCCTTCATACATTCATATAAGCTTTACCTCATGCTAAAATATACTTTATTCTCATCAAGGCTCAAGTATATTTCCAGTGGAGCCTTGCATGATCCTCTGACTTCCCTTTGCTTAGTGTTTTCTTCTTCCCATTTTTCCTTTCCTTCTTCCTGTCTATATACAAAACATATATTTCCTATAGAAGATAAATTTCCTGAGATCAGAGACTGTGTTTTGTTTTTACATTCCCAACATCTCCCAGAGTGCCTTGTACTAAAGGGTGCTTATAAATATTTGTTGAATTTCATCAAATTAAAGGGAATTTCTTATTGGTTCATCTCTGTGGAGAAACTACCTTTTTACTCTCTCATTTTTTCCATCTTTCCTCCACTTTCTTCCTAAAAATAATCATGGGAAAATTTATAGCATGTATATTGTTGCCCCTTTATTGTAATCAATCTTTTACAGTCATTATTTCTTTAGTAGTACCTTCACTTTACTTATTTTTCTTAATCCTCTGGTTGTGGTTGCATTTTCAGTTGTTTTAATCTTTTTTTTATTACCTTAAATTCTTAAAATTTTAGTATTAAATACAAACCATTTACTAGCCCTCTAACATTTATCTAAAATTCATCTTCCCTTAAGTTATCCAGTCCAAAGCTTTGCTTTTTTTACTCCTGATTTCCCATTTGAAGGCCTGGAGCTGCCAGACAAGCACTCTCTTACTAAGCACATCTCAAGAATTGTGGGGAAGGGAAACAGTTGCAAATCATTCTCTGTAGAGATATACACTGGAGGCCAGGATTTCCTGAGGGTAGAACACATGACTTAAAGGAAATACCATTTTGGAGTCACTAGGTTTGAAAAGGACAGATGGCCGATGGCCATTTATGCATCTCTGGGCACAAGCCAGGACATATTCATCTCACTGACTCAGGAAAGCTCTTACTCAGTGGCATTTATTATACTTTAGTAGCTAAAGGATTTCTTTCCAGCAGGAGATATTAGGGATTGAGAAAGAAATATTTTGAAAGATATATATATACATATATATATATGTATATATATAGTTAGTGCACATATACACATATGGGCACGCATGGATACATACACATGCATTTTATACATATGCACTTGCATATACATACATGCACATACATGTGTATATACATATTCATTTAAGTTTCTTGCTTGGGTCTTTTTTTTTTTACTAGATCCCAGAATTCTAAAAAACTTGACTGGGAATAAAGTTGGAATACCTGATAGAAGAAAGAGTTGTGGAAGGCATTGCCTGGAGCATAGATGGCTGGGAGGCTAGAAGCAATGTGCAGAGTGATCTCTGGAGCCTGAAAGTGAAACAAGTCATCGAGTTCTTTTGGGCACTGAGAGGTGAAATGATTTGCTCATGGACACATAGCTAGTGTGTGTCAGGGTTGGGATTTAAATCCAAGTTGTCCTGACTCCAAGGCCAGCAATTTATCCACTATGCTGCACTGCTTCTTGAGTTATTCTAGTTTTTGGATAAAATAGAAACACCTTACCTTAGCACTAGAAAGCCCTTTATTATTGCCTAAGGCAAGAAATGTCAAGCTTAATTAGCAAAAGTTGCTTGATTTTTAAATGTTTTGTATACTAGTTAGGATTTTAAAAGAATGGTCAAATAAAGATAAGATAATTAAAAAAAATAAACCCCTTTAGTTTGATTCCAACTTTCCTCTCTAGCCTAACTATTGCTTTCTTGCATGTTGCAGTCAGACTGGATTATTGATTCATCCTACTTTCTTCTGCCTCAATGCATTCACTTAAGCTATTCCCCATACCTTGAATGCACTCTCTCCACATTTCCATCAGCTGAAATTCTTCCCTACTTTGAAAATTAGACCTCTAGGTCCAATTCGTGTAGTGGCTGCTATTCTCCCTTGCCAGTTGAAAGTGAGCTATCTCTTCAAACATTTTTATAGCACTTTGCATTTTTACTTTGCCAATATCACATTTCACCTTGTAAAAAACCTATTTTTAAAATATGCATGATCTCTTACTAGACTGTGAGCTCCTTGAAATTAGTTACTACATAATTTCCCATCTTTGTCTCCCCAATGCTTAGCA
This sequence comes from Gracilinanus agilis, assembly GCF_016433145.1. Lineage (NCBI taxonomy): Eukaryota > Metazoa > Chordata > Mammalia > Didelphimorphia > Didelphidae > Gracilinanus > Gracilinanus agilis. Next base: position 193,010,119 of record NC_058132.1, on the reverse strand, counting down.
CATAGTTGATGCTAGGGATAAAAAATGTTGAACTGCACTGGAAAATTCCTTGTTCATCTTAGCTGTGCAATGCCAACTAGATTAATTTGAGTTAAGTGCATTGATACATCAATTCAAATTGCTCCAGGGCAAGTAAAGCCAATAAAATTAAGAGCATTAAAAAGGTCTTCTGTAAAGTTGAGGCAATCAATTTGCCAATTTTCTCATTAGAAAGATTAAACTCAGAGCTGGTGGTATTACTTTGAAACTGAGGGCTTGGAAGTTCACATGGTACTTTTCCTCTTCCACTTTCTATCACCTTCTTTCTGACAGCTTAGTTTGCTATGGCTGCTGGGACATCATCATTTAGGTGAGGTACCAGTGGGTTCAGGCTTACTTTGAGTTGAGGTGTGAGGAATTGTAGCATGGAAATGCCATGCTGGTAAATCACAAACTCCCTGGAAGAAAGGTCAGATGGCTGCACAGGAACCAGCTCACTTTTCTGATTTGCTTTAGGATAGAGGTGCCTCTGGAAAACACTTCCAAAGTCTGCAGTGAAGAGGTGGAAATCATTGTCTTTGCTCATTGACTGTTTTGTTCAATACAAATAAGTGACAAAGAAAATAAGAGCACTACTCTCCTGGGTTTACCATTGCAAAACACCATTTATGCATTAATCAAATCATCCAACATTTGTTGAAAGCCTATTATAGAATAGAGACAAAGCACTGTAGTTGGTTCAGCCGGTAGAGTGCCAGGTATGGAGTCAGGAAGACTCATCTTCCTGAGTTCAAATGTGGTCTCAAATACTTACTGGCTGTATGACTCTGGACAAGTCACTTAACCCTGTTTGCCTCAGTTTCCTCATCTGTAAAATGAACTGAAGAAGGAAATGGCTAACTCATTCTAGTATCTTTGCCAAGAAAGTCCTAAATGGGGTCACAAAGAGTTAGACACAACTGAAAACAATTCAATAACTACAACTGCGCTTAGTGCTAAGCCTTAGCCCTTCCCGTGTATCCATAGGGAAATCCATTGGTTATAATAATTCAATAGCATCAGACATTAGGCTTTAGTTAGACTTTAGTTTTCTACAGCTTCATTTCATCTTGTCTTTGAATTTGCGTCCTTTTTTTTAGTGAGGTTTACTGTGAACAAGTACTTATAAGGTTTAGAAAGATGAAGTGCCATTATGAGAGGAGAGTTACCTGGTTTGGGGTACAGCTGTTCTGCTGGTTCAGCTCCTACTTGGAAAGGTTGGAACCTGCTGTCAGAAGTCTTCAGAAGAGAGAAAAGTGGTAAAGTCCAGAGGTGTTGGACTTTGCTTCCATCTGCCCAGAAGGGAAAGAAGTAAGTTGCTGTAGCTAGGGGAAAAGTCTCAGACTTTTTGGAGTCAGAAGACAGAACAAGATTTCTGTTTATGGTTTTCTTGATTCTATCTACACAAAATTTCTTGAAATACCACTAGTTCAAGTTATCACCTTTCACCTAGACTACAATAATCTAATTTATCTCCTTGATTACCATTGTCTTTACTCTTTCTCATCCATCTTCCCACAGTTGTCAGAATAACCTTCCTAAGGTACAGGTCTGGTTACTCCACTGCTTTAAACAAAAAAACCCAACACTTCAGCACATCCCTATTATTTGTCTAGGACAAAATACAAACTCTACAATCTGGTATTTAAGACCTTCAACAATCTGACTTCAACAAGTGGATATTGACTATAACTCTTCATATTATAGTCAAACTGGACTAGTAGATGGTCCTTCAACTTAGCATACATTTGCACAGGCTATTTTCCATTTCCATAATGCAGTGCCCCTTGTTTTTCCATTTCAGGGCCCTTATCTTCCCTCAAGACTCAGGTCAAGTGCCAAATCCTCTTTGAAACCTACCTTGATTTCTCCAGTTGTTAATGCTTTCTTCTCTCATGAAATTATCTTGTTTACTTCTTTTTGTACATGTTTTGTAATAGAATATAAGTGCCCAGAATGTAGAGGTCATTTTGTTTTTGTCTTTGTATGGCCATTAAATCAATAAGCATTTAAGTGCCTACCATGCTCTGGGCACTGTGCTAAGTATTGGGACCAGAAATACAAAGAATGAAATAATCCCTCCTTGCCAGAGTTTACATTCTAATTGAGGAGACAAATAGAGTTTTAAATATATATGAAAATTTAAAGAGAATAAATGGAATAGATATGTAATTTAGTTAACTACAAAGTAGGTGGGCAGGAAAGACATTAGCAGTTGGGTTGGGTAAGTCTTTACGTAGAAAGTGGTTCTTGATCTAATGAAGAAAGGGATTCTATAAGGTTTAGGTGATAAAAGTAAGTACATGAGATATGGAGCTAAGCCAGTAAAAGGCATGGAAATGAAAGGTGGACTCGAATAAGGAAGAGAAAAAGGGCTAATGTGACTAGATTATAGAATGTAGGTGGAGTCTCTTGAGACTAGATAAATTGGGGCCAGGTTGTAAAGAGCTTTAAAAGCTATAAAGAAGAGTTTGTATTTTTATCCTAGAGGCAATAGAGACTCATTGAAGTTTATTGAGTAGGGGAGTGACAGGGTTATGTCATACCTTTGCTTAAGGAAAATCTATTTAGCATGTAGGATTGCCAAATTTGAAGGCATGAACAGGTGGAGAAAGTTAGAAGAGAACAAGCCTGACCAAGAATTAGGCCTCACCTGTTTCTTGTCCCTGATTCCCAAAGTCTGGGCAATGATCTTGGCAACTTCCCTTCATCATTTGTGTGAGGATCCTCAATAGTAAGACCAACAAAGGACAGGCAACAGCTCCATCCCTGGAAGAAGCAGCATCCTCTCCATAGAATCTGTCTCCCGGGTAATTCTCCAAACACACAGGATTCCGAGAGAGGAGTATCTGCAATACCCACTGCAGCATTCAGATCACACACAAATGGGTCAATGTGAATCATACCTGTTACACAAATTTGAGCAGAGTGTCTTTTGGCCTTCATCAATTATGGAAACCCAAGATTTCCCCTCTCTTCTTATTCTTACTCCCCTCACTTCCAAAACTGGTACCTGGATTTGTAAGAGTTGGAGGCGATTCAGGTCCCTTATGTATTGCAGCTGACTAATAGCCCCATCCAGGGTTCTCTGTGTTTCCCTCATTAGTGCTTGGAACTCGCCAGAAAGATGCAGAACAATCTAGGATTGAAAAACCTTAGCCAATGACTCATTGAAAAAAAAAGTCTGTTTCCAATCTATCATATGCCATCCTAAATCTGCTTAGATGTGAGCCAAATCCTATCCCAATAAAGTAAATCTGTATGGGTAGTTGGGATGAAAGTGGGATAACAATGAAAATACACAGTCAGGAATTGAGCCTGAGGTAGTCGGGGCCTCAACATATGTATGGTTGAAGCATGAATCCTTTTGAAAATGTCCTGGAGAAATTAATTGTCAAGTAGGTAACTGAATTAGACCATTGGGGTCAAACTCAAATACCCATATTGACTTAGAAAACCACAAATTAATATTATCCTTGTAATATTTTTATTTGTTAAACATTTCTCTGTTAATTTTAATCTGGTTCAGGCTGCAAGTTTGACGCTGGCTCTGAGAATATGTGATTCTGGGAGCAGCCCCCACTCCACTCCCATGTCAGTTACCCCAAAGACTTACCTTTCTAGTTCGGTGCCAACTCTTTTTACTCCCATATTTGCTCTGTTGCCTCCACATTTCCTCCTCTTGGCCATGTAGTCGACCACTTTCCTGCTTGAGTTTTTCCACAGTCTGTCCCAGGCCCTGAAGAACCCTTCGCACTCCCAGAGTCACCTGTGCTTCCTGTTCCCATTCTTCTCTGTCTGCTAGGGAGGACAGAGAAGAGAGGCAAATAATAGCAATTGTCCAGGATGAGGATTGGGGCTATGGAAAATGGTTTCAAGGCACTAGAAGGCTTAGCCACTATAGATTTCTAAGACCTTTTGAGGAATCTCAGGGGTAAGGAAATGACATTGCATCTCCCAAATGAGAGGGTGCTCCTGTTAGCACAGTTATGGGACAGCAGATTTCCTACCCCTCAGGATGCTCTCTGATGACCATGCTGGGGTTTGGGGGATTTCGCTCTGAGTAAGATGCCCATGGTCTTTTCTTTTCCCACCTTGAGTGAGTAGCCCCAGCTTCAAGGGGTGGGACATTAGGGCTCTGGCTCTCCTCTGGGCCTCCTGAAGTGAACTCAATTCCAAGTCACAGCAGGTCTGCTCAACCACCCTCAGTCTATCTTGAGGCAGCAGCTATGAATAGCAGTAAAAAGGCAAATGGTCAGAAGGCAATACCTCAGTGGGAATGCTTTATATCATTTTGTCTCTACTTTTAATCTCTGTAATCCAGAAAAATCAACTCTTGGGACCTATTTCTATGTTTTTAGTGTTCCTGTTGATTTAATGATAAAGCTCCGGAAACAAATACTACAACAATACTTGTAATTTCAAGGCTACAGGGCTAAATCCGAGGAATAAGGGACAATAAAGAGGAGTCTTTATTGTCTTACTTCCAATAGTGTATCCCCATTGTGAGTCTCAAGGAGTTCCTGGCTAAGAGCCACCAGATCCTCCATAAGCCGCTCCTCATCCTCCCATTGGTGATGCCAGTACAACTCCCGGGCTCCCAGCTCCTTTTCCAGTAAAACAGTCTGGAAAACATGATTTCCTCAGTCTTGTTTTGCCTTAGGTAACCTCATGTCCTCTACCATACATGAATTATTCTCCATCCAGGCTGAGATTCTCCAAAGCTGACAGAAACACTGACTTTCCTTCACCAGCCCCTCCATGCCCTCTCTGCCCATCAGTAGCCATCTATGGCTCAGGTTGATGAAACAGTCGGTACAGAAAAATGACCTTCAGATTCTTCATTATCTTTTCTTTCACAGAGACACTGGTGTCACTAGGACAGAATATGAAGTTTTATTTAATGCAACAGAAGAGGAAATGAGGTTATATAGAAGCAGTTTAGGATGAGCAGGATTGTTATATATCATGTCCTCTTCTATCTTTAGGGCTGCTACCAGACTTAGAGAATAGTGAAAGCCTCTCTCTGTAGCATTTTTTAGGATTCTTTTCCTTCTCTCCTTCCTTCCTCAGCACTACTTCCCCATCAGCCTCTCCCACCTACCAGATTGGAATCTTCTTGTCCTCGAGGTAGGACCCCTAGTACTTGGACAATAGGCACCACCACTCCGACACTAGGGTCAATCTGGGCACCAATGACTGGACCAGGTTCTCCTGTCATGGGGTCTATGGTTCGGGCTCCAACAGAAATTGGAATGAGACCTGTGAGATACCCCCCCAACCCCCACCCTCAGCTTCAGTGACCAGGGTAAAATGGCGGAGAAACTAGGAATGAGGAAGAATATGAAGCAAAGGAGAGAGATTGCTCCCAGCATCCAGCATCCCATCTGCTACTTCCATCGTGGGTATTTGAGCCAGATTTGAGTGACTACCTAGAGTCTAGAGTTACAGGCTCTAGGGAGATTCAGGCCCTTTAACATCTGAATTCTTTTCCAGGAAAAAGGATCAATCCTCACCTGATAAGAGGACCTGTCTTACTCAGTTTTTGGAATCTTTAATTTTCCATTATATCTCTGAGTAGCCTTGAAACTGAGTTAAATTGGAAAGGGAATCTTTTGTCCTTGGACAAGTAATATCAGAACAAAATTGTCCTCCCATGTCACCTATTCCATATGGTTGCCTTCTTGGATTTCTGCCCCCTTGTGGGGATGAAATGGCCCCACATTACATTTTCAATTGCCCATAGAGATGCTTTCAAATAATTGGGTTTCCTTTGCTACCTTTGCCGTCAGCATCCTCCATAGTTCCAGCCAATGGAATAAATTGACCAGAGTTCCAGTCGCATGTCATGCCCAAGATAGGCACCAAGAATCCTGAGCCAGCAGGGTCTGGGATTTCCATCCCATATACAGCTGGGAGCCACACTTCTGTTCCAGGATACTGAATCATCCCTAATACAGGAAAGGACAGAGAGAAAGAAATGATAGGGTTAAGGTATATTCTCAAAGTCTCTCCCTTTAGGCTCAAAGTGCCATTTCTTTAACTAGAAATGTTCCCTAGGACAGTCACTGTTTGCTGCTATTTGGGCCCAACCTAGGATTGTGAGTCCAGGAAAAAAGACTAACTCTCCTCATATATATTCTCAACCTCTTTGGAGAAAAAAGCAGAGGTGAAAATATATAGATTACTGAAGGAAGCTGAGGATAATTTCTCGGTTCCATTTAGCTTTGGAGAAGAATTGAACTTCAAGCAGGTTTGGTTTGGTAGATGGAAACTAGAAGCCCATTCCATGAATTAAAACTGAGAAGGGGATAGAGGACCCAGGAGACCAAAGTTTTAGCTCTGGCTGGGCTATTAACTCACTTTGCAATGGGACCTTGGGGAATTTACTTAATTTCTCTGTGCCTCAGCTCACCATTTGTACAATGAAGGTAAGAATGTCTGTTTTAGGTACCTCTTGGGAGTGCATTGAAGATCAAAAGAGAGATCATATAAAAAAGCACTTGGAAAACTACAGGGTGCCAGACAAATAATAAAGAATTTTCAAGGGAATCAGCAAGTGAATTAAGACAGATGAGAGGTATTATAGACTGGGATAGAAGCCAAATATTCATAGGAGAGGGAACACCTTTGTTGAGAGAGAAGCTGGGAAGAGAACATAGGGAATATTATGTTACACAAAAATAAAATAGGTCAGTTTTGATGGAGTTACAAAGAACCAGAATTCCTCTTTTCTTCTTACTCCAGGTAACATGGGTCCTCTGAAAATTAGATTCTGGTGACAGGAGTTGGTGAGAGAGGTAAAAGTTTTTTCTTCTATTAAAGGTATTTAGGGAAGATTTCATTTATTTCTTGCTCATATATCAGCTGAATCTTGTGTCAGTCTGACTGCAGCCTTGACCTCAAATTCAAGGATTGAATATAAGATGCAGCATTTTGTATTTGGGGTTACTCTCAGTTGTGGTACATCATATTGGAATTACCCACATACCCATCTTGCCACCAGTGGCTTTGATGCCAGATGCCACCTCAAGCTGTCTTTCCAGTCTTTGAATCTGGTGCAAAATGTGGTACAGACTTAAGGAGAGTGAATGCCTTAGGTCCCTGGCTGCAGCTTCCATCTTTCCATTTTCCTCAAAATCTGGGCTCTCCTGAATTTGCTGGAACACTTCCATTATATGCATCTGTGCAGCCAGCACATTGGCATCCAATAAAGCCTGGGGATCCCCTGCATGGGGTACTGTCTGACCTTCCTGTAGACAAGCCCCTCGAAGCCAGGCTGACTTCCCACTGAGCGGCTCCACAAAACAGTCTCCAGGCAATAGGAGGCTTCCCGAGGTGTCTCTCAGACCTCCCAGTACAAGCACCTCACCTGAAAGCAAGAAACTTAGAGGTAGAGATGGGAGAGAGGCAAGGAGGGGGGCCAAAAGAGGTAGGGGCAGAGCAGGAGAGTTGTGAGCAAGGAAGTACAAGGGGGAGGGAGAGAGGAGGGAAAGAAAGGAAGTATAGAAAATGGAAGAGCAGCCACACATGGAAAGAGGGAAGCAGAAGGCAGCAATGGGGCAAGGGCAGTAGTGAATGGAGATTGGAAAAAGAAATAGAATGGTGGAGAGAAAGGGGCCTGTGAGAATCAACATTCTCAACAATGATGAAGAATTAGAATTTCTTAGCTTCCTTCAGTCCTCTCCCTTTTCTTATCCCCCCTAGTCTTTTCCTGAAAAATACTGATGTGGGGAATTGGCAGGTGAGATAGCATAGATAGAACTTGGGGAGTGAAATGGGGCTAATTCTGTTGTAGAAGATATAGTAGGGAGAATATGAGACTAGGATTAGCCTAGGGCCAGGACATGGGAAATCAAGGGGCATCAGGTCCAGGAGGAGGGGGTGGGATGGGGTGAGAAGATTGGGTTAGGAATTGATGACCTGTATTTTCATTCAGTCCAACTCCTAGAATTGGAAAGATGCTTCCTGTGACTGGATCTTCCATGGGGCCTCCCATTTCTATGGGTGCCACGGTCTTTGTAAGAGGGTTGCAGTATGTTCCTCCAATAGTAAGCCATTGTCCAGTCTCAGGGTGAACAGTAACAGCCAATACAGGTACCTCCAGCCCAGTTGCAGGATCTGTCATGAGTCCCCCTATTTGAGATGTTTTATTTGACTGAAGGACTGGGAGACGCGTGGACAAGGGGGTGCTGGTAGCAGGACAGATAGGGTAGGAGATGTAGGGGAAGATAGGGCCTTTGGATGTTCGAACACCACCTAGATAAGGAGACAGAGAGGAAGTGAGGTCCCTTTCCTGCCACTACAAAGTAAATGGGCAGAGAAGACCTGAGGCATTCTTTTCTCTAGTCTAGTGTGCTCTCAGATCCTCTGATCCCTATGTATTCCCTCTACATTGGGTGGGGATGCTACTGGAACAGAGTGAACATGGTTCTCTTATTCTGTGGTATAATTCTATGGTTCATCACTACTATGACAAATTTTAAGGTCTTTATGAAAGGAATTTTAAAGTCCTTATGAAAGGAATAGTCTGTCCAAGAAAATAATATTCTAGATATGATAAAACTGTCTCTAAGAATCAATTTCAGTGGAAGTATCTGGGGCTACAGGGATGATGCCTTTGTGGTTCATTTTCCCTGTTCCTAACTCTGGGGATATGACAGGTCATTTAAAGACGCCATACGTCCTATTCCCAAACTCTGTAGCTCAGATCTGTGACCAGTTCCAGGAAGAACCACTGTCTCTGGTGTCTTAAGGGTTTACCTGGAGTTACATCTGTGGTGGGAACTAGAATGGTGCTCAGCAGGTCATAACCCAGATTTCCTGCTTCTGGCAGCAATCTTCCAGTGCCTGGGTGGATGAAGTAGCCAGGAGGAATGGGCCCTGGGTGTCCACTAACTGGAAGCATAGCACAGTTGGGGCCAGGTACCAGGAGCCCCGTGATGGGCTTTGTGTAGTTGATATCAGAAACCCCTGAGGTGTCTCCTTAATATTACAGGGAAAAGAGTTTACTTGTTTAGCAATGGTATACAGAGATGACGGAATCAATATGACTTTCATTTGTTAGCAATTAAATGGGTATAACAAGAACCTCAGATATAGCACTGTACAGACATCCCAAGAACAGATCTTTCCATTTCTTCTATATCCAGGACAAGGCTTTACAAAGGGAACTAGCTCAAAATTTGGTGATGACAAACTGACAGAGATTAGAGACATACTGGAAATATTGGGGAAGACTTCTAGATCCTATAGGCAACAGGGACCTACAGAGATTTTACTGAGTGGCTCAAGGAAGTCTTCTTTAGAGAATTCCAGGGAAAGCAATATTCTGGCATTTCCTATTTATTTGTACCAATGTCTCATTTTGATTAAATTTTTTTTTTACATTTCACTTAATCCTTGTTATAGTTTAATACATTTCCTTGTCACCTCCTTAATCTTTCAATTTTTACTTTACTTTCTCTCTAGCCGGAACTTTCTCCCTATGGAAGCTTTGTTTATATGGAATCTTGAAGGCAAGTGCCCTTAATTTGAAGAAAGCCCTCCATAAATCTTGTGCTTATCTCTTCCTCCTTCTTTTGTAATAACATTGTGACAGACCTATATAGTTTTCTTAGGCAGGATTTTCTTGTCAGTTTGTAAGATGTTCTTTAGTTGTTCTTTTCAATCCAGACTTATAAACCTAATAGTGATTAAAGCTTTGGAGAATAAAAGGGAAATCATCCAAGTATGTGTGTGTGTAGGAATGAGGATGGGGGAGTGTTGGTGACTTTGGAAATTCCAGACACAGATTCTGGGGGTGCCTACCTGTTTGAAGCAGCTCAGCCCCAGTTCCAGTCCCCAAGATGCCCCAGGCTTTCAATCGTTGAGCTTCACTCTGAAGAACCTGGGACATACGACCTATTGCTGCATCCAGTTGGGGAGATTTCCTGTAACCAGTAGCAGAGTTCAATGTCTAGCTCTTCTAGGGATTGGTTAATGGGGAAAAGTGTACTTTAGTTTTAGTTTTATTTTAGTTCTGGGATATCTGATTTCTTTGCTCTGTTTGGGCTCAGAGCTTAGACAGAGAGAATGAAAGGGCAGGGCATTTAATAGAGGTTTCCTCATTAATTTGACATCACAAATGAAATATCTATGTGCCATGGAAGACAAACTTGTTTATGAAAAATTATTGTATTTAGACAAATACTTAATAAATATTTCTCATTGTGCTCCATTGTGTGTTTCACTCCAGGTGGCTACCTACCTTGCCCACAGGACATGTTCTTTGGGTTTTTAGACAGCCCCTACTCAAGAGCACCATGGTTTTGTTATTGGTTTTCCTGGAGTTATTGGATAATTTCCTATACTCAGTAGATCCTTTTCATTCTAGATCTCTACTATCAGGTACTCTAAATACCCACCTATCAGGATCCTGTACAGACTGAGATGTCTTCTCTGATATGGGTTTTGTTTTTGCAATCAGTAGCCTCTGGGCTTCCCTCAGGGCTGAGCCAAAGGCTGCCCACTGCAATTCCCTGGCTCTTAAGTCTTGGCGCAGAAGCTTTAGTTGTTGTCTCAGGCTCTTAGCATATTCATCTGCCAGTCCTTGCCTTCTCCTGGCCTCTTCTTCTGCCTCTCTGGCAGTTGCCTGGGCAATCTGAGACCAGATCAGAGTAAGTCTGCTCACTCCCAGAGCTTGAAGTAACCAGGGACAAGAACAACTAGAACAGGTAGGGATTGCCTTGGTGTCCAACGGCTAAGTCCACTTAGTTTGGGACTGATGATACACTATTGTGGCAAAGGGTCTGAGAGAGTCCTAGGAGCTAAAAAGACCATGAACACTTTGATTTGGAGTCATAATATCAGGATTTGAGTCCTGGATTAATCATGCAACATTGGGCAATTTATTAACCTCTCTCATTTCCCCAATTTCAAGTAGAGACAATGATAACTTGCTCTACTACTGCCTGACCACCTACTTCACAGGGTAGATGGAAGGAGAGTATTTTGTAAGCTGTTTAGTGGTCTATAAATGCAATGATGAATGATTATTGCTATTATTATTGTTATTATTTAAATAACTTGTGGAAGCATAATAGAAATGGGGAATGGGAGGAGGGGCACAAAATATCATGTGAGGAAGGAAGTATAGGTAGGAGTAAAGAGTGACAGGGGAGTTGGGAAAAGAGTGGTGAAGGCATCACCAGTCGTTGGTCCTTCTGGTGGCTTTCCAGTAGAAGGCCTTGGGTTGCAGGAATTCGGAGCTTCATGCACCATACCTCCCTGAGGGAACTCACTTCTCTCAAAAGTTTCAAGTAGAGAAGTTTAAGCTGGAAGAAAAGGGTGCATTACAGCTCTCAGCCTTTAGTTAATTTCTTTTAATGCTATGATTGCAGTGCCCTCTGCTGCCTGTCAGTGGAGGGACTCTTAAAAAAAAAAAAAGCAAAAATCGCTTAACTGAAGACAAAGGGGGAAAAAAGGGCACTGCCTCACATAAGAGGTGCCTTCATCTTGAGGAACTATTCTTGGTCTGCTTGCTTTGCGTCTCTTGGGAATATCACTTTCTCATTTCCTTGACCTGGTCAAGAGAGGCTATGGCTTTGATTTGTCCACATAATCTGGACTTTTAGAATCTGTCTGGGGATATTAATTTAGAGCTGGAATGGATCTCAGAGATCATCTGATTCAACTCCCTCTTTTTAGAGAAGAGGCCCAGACAGGTGAAGATGCTTGACCAAAGTCACGCTACAGAAACTTCCTCTCTAATTTCTACTCAGAAACCTCCCCTACTGCCTTCTCTTTCTCTTACTGCTTCCATTGGGTTTGCTCTGAGCCTCTGAGGTTTGTGAAAAATAGTCCTAAGCTCCTGAAATTCCCTTACCCCTCTGCTCCTACTCTCTTCTTCCAGATATCTTCTTGTCCACTCCATCTAATCTCTTTAGACTACCATGTCCCTGGTCTTGAGATCTTCCTGCTTCCTCTGCTCAAGAACAGAGGTCTGACTTCCTGACTTCTTGAACCGACTCTTCCTCCTCTTATCACTCTTTCCTCAGGAGAAATGTGGCCCAGAGTCTGCCAGTTACCTCCTCCTTGGTTTGGCTCAGCTTGGCAGTCACTGAGAGAGACTGCCTCTGTAGGATCCTGAAGAAGGCATTTGTATCAAAGCACTCGAGGTCAAGCTGCTCCTCAGCTTCCCAGCACCCACCTACAAAGGTTTGGGAACATGAAATGGACTCTGCTTGGTGAGTGAGTCAAGGGGGGCAGGGCTATGAATATAAGGCTCAGATAGCTCTTCTGTCAAGTGGGGTTATGAGAACATGGTTCCATGGATGGTTCCCTTAGCCAAACACCTACCATGGCCCTCAGCCATTCTTCGAACTGGAAAGTCTTGGCCAGCCTGGTGCTGCCTTATTGATTCCAGTGAAGTTCCAGGGGAGGAGTAGGTTGCCATGTTGTATTTTTTCTGATGCATCCGGAAAGAAGGGCAGGGAGAAGACTTTCTGGCCCAGCCCAGGCCATGACTCTGAGCCTGGAGGTCACATAGTAGGGCATGAAAAGGTAAAGAGGTAATGACATGATACAAAATCAAGGGGGAAAGCAGTTTTCCCTTCAGATACGCTGGAGGAACTCTGAAACCCTAAGGGTATCTTTTGGCAGGACTGGGGACTGAGACAGCCAGACATCTCAAGGAGGTTGAGTTACTATAACCCCAGTGGAATAAACTCTAGAAAGAAGATAATAGCCTATAGGAAACAGGACTATAATGGAGCTAGAGTTGGCTTTGACAGTGATTTATTTCCCCGGTATCACTCACCAGAAGAAGCAGGCAGAGTCCCAGGAGAAAGAAGATTAATCCAAGAATCACTGGCCAGTCTGGTTTCTGCCGGGCTGTGGGAGTCTTTGCGATTCCAGTCTGAATCAGATATCTGGGAGTAGTGGGGACAAAGGGCCCATCTCCAAAGCACTGACCCCCTGGTGGTAGGGCACGAATGAACTGGGTGGGAAGAGACCTGTCAGAAGTGTGGCTCTACTCTGTCTGCCTAGGCATGAGCAACTTGAAAATTTCAGCAAGGCCAAAGTAGCCCAGATTTCATAGTCCTACCTAGGAATTCCAGGGTTTCTTATTTGAAAATAGATTTACATCTGGATTAGAAAGAAACTAGGTCCTATGGCTGGTACAAGATCTGGTGCACTTAGTTTTGCATCCATGATTGGCATTGCTTAACGGATAACTAAAATGGACAGATCTAGGGCCAGGTGCAAATCTTGGTGACTGTGACACCTGTATCCATGTCTGGCATAATATGTGGGCCCATCTGTGAGTGGGTTGAGTTTTTTGGTTTTACTTTGACTGGAGCCAGCAGTATAGTTGTGGCCTATTCAGCTGTATTATGACTCTACTCCACAAACTGGCAGTCTTTTCTCCCCTGAACATGCACACACACACACACACACACAAACATTCATACACACTTAACTCACAAACACACACATACACAAACACTGGGCTGTTAGTGCTGTGGGCTTGGAACAGAATCTGTCATCCCCAGAGTTTGCAACACTGAAAATTTCCTGAAGAGCTTAGGACAAAGACACTGCCCCTCTCTATTAAAACAGATTTCTTTGGGAAATGATTTTGAAAAAGTCCTTCATGAGGACAGAGGAAAGCACAGGATCACACATAAATCTAGAAAGCAGACAAACCATCTTTCGGTGCCTGTTACTGCTGAGGCGGAAGACATAGACCCCAGGCTGCCGAAACTGGTGCAGGAAGAGGAAAGGGCTACGAGGTCTGAGCCTGGAGTCCTCAGTCAGGGCCCGGAAGTCTCCCCAGTCATATTCCCCAGGTGTGTTATACCTATGATTCCTAAGGACAGGGAAAGAAAGGGTGATGCTCTTAGCATTTCCTCAAAAGTAGCTACAATATGCTTCATATTCTCCCTTCAAGGAAAAGAGGCAATAATGGGAAAATGCTACATATTAGCCTTCTTGTACCCACTTACAGATCATATTCAGGGTAATGTTCACGTGTCACTAGAAAGGCAAATATATCTTGGGTACGGATGCAGGCTGTGGGGTTTAGGATTCCAGGTTCTCTGGAACTCAAGTTCAGGGTCCAAAGAGATCTCAAGTTTTCATCCGTGGAGGCTTCTGAAGAAGAATCTGAATAGGGGAAGAGCCAGTCATTACCTGGACCAATGTGGAGTTGGTCCTAGGTGACCTTAAGGATGCTAATGGTATCCTAGAGAGGTTCTTTTGCTGTTATTAGGGATCAACTGATGCAGTCAGCTAGGAGCCTCACCTGGGACCTGGACTGGGGGTCTGGGATTCCTGAGTGGCTGATGAAGTGAGTAGAGCAGTTCAAGCTTTGGTCTGGTCAACCCCAGGAAGCCACGACCTAGAATGGGACACCAGATTCACTGTACCTATATTGCCTAGAAAAGAGTCTGCTTCACTCCGTGTTCTTCAGAATAGTCTGGATCTTTCTTTTTTGGATACACAGGGACAAAAAAGAATTCATTGAACCAGGAAACAGAACCTGAGATTATATCCAACTCTAGACCAGGTAGAGCCCCATTCAACCAGGATTTGGTTACAGGCATAGTTAAGTGTGAAGACATGGCTCACCTAAAGAAAGCATATGGTTGGGATCATGTCTCATGCAACAGATGTAGCTTGACTTGGGAGTGATATAGCCAGCACACAACAGGGATCTGACTTACAAAACTGCAGAAGCAGAGTTCTGATACTGGGCATAGTCTTGAAACTTAGGTTACCTCCCTTACCTCAACTTTGAGTCTCCTTACCATCAGTCATCACCACATACACAGGGGAAGACTCGTGGTTAGGTTCAGAAGTACATGGGAACCCTGCAGTTCGAGGGGAGAGAGGCTTGTCCAGAGAATAAGAAAGCTAGAAATGAAGGAATAAAATATAATGTGTTTAAGGTTTGGAGGTAATTTCGTTTATCACTTATTTTGTAAAGAGAGGGCCACTATAGGGCAATAGGGAGCAATAGGGACAGATCATGCAAAACCAAGTGCTGTCCACTTCCTAGGATGGGGTAGCCTACTATGCATAATCCTAGAAATAGAGCTTTGTCCTAGGAGTCAGTACTTTTGGGGCTGCCCAATGAACAAAGTGGACTCTTATCCTTCCTTTTTACCAAGGAGGTTTTTAGGATAAATTTTGCTTTTAAAGGGCTACGAAATATCATATTCTTTGGCTATAGCAGGAGTGTTACCAATGAAGTGGAACTATCTTGACCATCCCTTACCCTGGGAACTCACATTTTTGCTTCTAGGGTTCTTTTAGTTATGATAAGGCAGGGGGTAGGGCGTTATAGAGAACTTTGACATAAGGAGTTCATAATACCTGACTCCCATCACCATCAATGGAGGAGATTTGTGGTATGCCTTCATGACAGGTAAGCTGCAGGGTATGTTGTTGTCTTCTCTGGCATGGAGGGCCACACTCTCCAACTAGGTCCGTTCCCCAACAAAGGCAGAGCCCCAGAACTGAGTCATAGCCACGGACATCTCTTGGTGAAGCACAGACCTGCACAAAGATGCCCCTTCCTTGGCACCTTCTCTCAAAGAACATCCCATAGTCTGACACAGAGGTACAGAAGTAGATCACAAACCATGGACTGACTTTATGTAATAAGTACTGTAAACTTTGGGAAAGGGAAAGGAAAGGGGAAATTATGGAATAAGTTTTATACCTCCTGGGCACAGTGATCAGTCCACTCTTTCTTGGTCAGACACTCCCCCTCCTGATTCTGGGCAGCCCCATCCCCACAGATTTCATATTGCTGCTGGACACAGCCATGGGGCTCTCCTACATCTTGATAACTAGGGCGGCAGGGGCAGTGACCATCACTAGGCTGTGGAGGAAGACCATGTTTCTGATTAGATGGTGAACAATGTACAGTCTTCCTTTAAGGCTCACCCCAGATAGTTCCTCCTACATGAGGCCTTTCCTGATCTGCCCAGTGTTAACACCTGCTCCCCTCTCAAGAAATGACTTTGTTTTGCTTCGAATGTATTTTGTATTTGTGTATATGCTATTTCTCCATACTAGAGTGTAAGATCCTTGTAAGCAAGACTGTTTCTTTTTACTTCTACAGTGCCCAACCTAGTGCTTGACACATAGGAAGCATTGAAGACATGTTTGCTAAATGATTCATGAATGAAATTTCTCTTCTTCACCATTCCCCAGCCTCCTCTTCTACTTTGTAGCTCTGACTTTTCAGAGATAGGTTCAGACCTGGGGTAGGGGTGGGGTGAAGAAGACAAGGGCAATTTGGGGTTTTCATGACAAGCAGACTTAGAAGTTTTCAGTGAGTTTCATCAGCATATTATTTGTCTATAGAAAAAAGTCTCTGAATTAGAAGGGCTTAGGTCAGGCTATTTATGGGGGACAAACTTGAAGTCTCCATTTCTTTCACTTCACTTAGAAACATAATAAACTAGAGCCATGGCTGTGTCAAATTCCAATAGAATAGTTCTTGAAGAAAAAATACAGAGGAACAGGAATAGAAGCTAGCTCCCTCTTCCCCACCTCTAAACAATATAGACTTCTTCTTGCTCACCTGCTACTTTGGGTTTGGGGGGTGAAGGATATTGAGAGGCAGGGAAATGGAAGAGGAAGGCAGGAAGAAACTTTATGTATACTAAAAGGTGTGGAAATAGAAATAAAACTACTGAAAGAACTAGAATCAATACTAAAAGCTTCTTAATGAGTGTTAGAGGCAGGCACAATGCCACCTTAAACCACATGTGGGTTATCACACACAGCAATACCCACTGTCTTCCTCTTTACCTGGAACACTCGACCAAACCCCCGGCAGTTACATGTGTCCTGTCCCTCCTTAGGTTGTGTGGCCTCAGAGCCACAGGGGAAACAGGCATCTTGACCAGGCCAGTGGTTGAAGAATTCCCGTGGGCATTTGTGGCATGTAGGGGAATTCTGGGGACCCTCAGAGGAAAGAAAGGTTCCAGGAGGGCATGGAGCAGGTGGGAGGCCTGAGCAGTGAGAACCTGCAAATGACAGGTTTGTAAGTCATAGTAAGCAAACCTAAGAATTTTCTTCTGGGAACTGAGGGGTTTCTGTATCTGGTGAAAAGCCTCATCTGAAGTTAAGGGCTCTTCCCAAGGCTCAGAATAGTCCTAACATAAAAATCTAGCCCCTGAATGAAGAATGAGGATCCGCTTGCCCCATTAAAACAATCAGCTTGGGGCCTTGCCTGTCAGGACTCATTGAAAACTTGGGATTTCCTCTGTAGACTTTTCTATATTTTCCTCCCCCTTAGTCCTACCAACACCCTTGGGACAGATATAGGTCCTGGGCCCCAGCCCCCATCTGACACTATACCCTCTGGGCAGCTCTGCTGGCTCAGATCCTTTCCTCCTTTGCAGGGAATCTCTTTTCCGCAGTCCTGGGGATTCTTGGGAGGCAGCTGAAGCTCCTTACTCTGGCAGGCAGTGATAAGAGCAGCAAAGAACATCCAGGGGAGCCATCTCTTCAGGATGCCAGCAAGAGAGAGGATCCTCTCCCTCTGTTTAGTGAGGATAGAAGCAGAGATAGTGTAAGACATAAGGGCAGAGATTGACTGAGATGGAGTAATAAGAAGGAAGAGAATTTCACTGGCACCTAAATGGAGAAGCAAAATTAGCCATGGAGAGGTGCGATAAAGTAAAAGATAGAGAAACAGAGAAGTGCAAAGACAGCTTGTCATGGAGATCTACAGTGAGACAGAGAGAGGTGTTCTGGGTATTCTGGGATATGCTTACATAGAAGCTCCAGGAAGCTCTCACTGAATATTTCATGGGATTGAAAGCAGAGCCAGGTCTTTTGTGTATCTTTGGCTCTGGCACACCTCAGGGCTTATATCCTTTGTGTCCTTCCTCCATTCTCCATGCCCTTTCCTTCAAAGTGCCAGTATAACCTGATAGTGTAATTGGCTTTGCCAGGGATGGTTCTAGGGGTCAGCTATGATAAGAAACATGTCATTCACCTGTCTTCTTAGGCATGCATTTTGAGCACTCTGTGAAGAGCCATGATGGAGTCATGTAAGAGAATATAAAAGAAAGGGAAATATAGTCTTTGCAAAGGAATATGAAAGAGAGGGATGTGTGGCCTTTGGTGAGTACAAACTAGTTTCATAAAATCATGTGGTGCTATGCCACATCCCCTCCAATGGAGACCCAGGAAGCTACACCCAGGTCTAAGGTATACTTTGGGTCCAATTTAAAAGCATGGTTCACAAGCTTTCTCAGTGCTTCCAGACCAATGCAAAGCAAATTTATTTAATGAAATAGGATAGTAAAGTACAAGATACAATTTAATAAGGAAAATAACTCTCACCCTAATCCCTCCTTCTTGTGCTCAGGAGCACATTTGCACACAGATTTCCCTCAACACAGGTGGGAGAGAAACACTCAGATCTTGGACAAGTCACACGTCTCAGGCTATCTCCTGGCTGGAACACCTCCTTGCTACTGTTTCCTGCTTTTAATGTTATCTTTTGACCTGCAAATGTCTTCTTTGAGGCTGCATTCTCTATTGCACTGCCTTTTACTACCTCTGCGACCATATGCAAGCTGTTAAAGCTTTCTGGGCCTTCATTGCTGCCTGATAATTTTTCTTTTCTCCCTATAAAGACACCTGAACTCATTTCTCCCACAGTGACTATTCCAAATCTTTTTTAAACCCTCTATTTCACTGAGAAGGTTGAGGTTACCAAATGTGAATTCTATCAGCTCGCCTCTTTCATTCCTTAAAACTCAGCTGATTCACTCTTTCTTTTTCTTCTTCCTGGTCACGGAGGAATAGATACCCCGTCTGCTTATCCTTCTCTTTATGCCCTTGATCCAATTACCTGTGATCTCTGGCATAAAACCTTGTTCCATCTTTGCTCCCCTTTCTCTAGCTCTCTCTTCACACAAACACCATTGATATTTTCTTAATTACCTATAAACTGTTCAGCTTCTTGAAAAAGTTATTTATATTCCATTTCCTCACTTTTAGTGGAAAGAATCCTAGATTCAGATACTTAAGGTTCTCATCTTGGTTCCTTTATTATTCTATTACCTATGTATTTATGCAAAATTTCTTTGCTTCTCTAAACTCTCAGTTTCCATTTCTATAAAATGATGAGGTTGGACTATATGATCTCTAACTTTTATTCTAGTTTTAATGATCTTTGATCTTTCTTTTTAACTCTTCGTAATCGTAGGCTTCTCCCCTACTCAATCTGAAACTGTGCTCTCAAATACAACTGGTAGCTTTTTTGTTGTTTTTATTGTACAGTCATTTCAGTCATGTCTGACTCTTCATGACCCCATTTGGAGTTTTTTTGGCAGAGGTTTTGGAATGTCTTGCCATTTCCTTCTCCAGCTTTTTACAGATAAGGAACTGAGTCAAACAGAGTTAAAGGATTTGTTCAGGGTCACACAGTTAGTAAGTATCTGAAGCCAAATTTGAACTTAGGAAGATGCATCTTCTTGACTTTAGGCCCAATACTCTATCCACTGCACCACCTAGCTGCCCCAACTAGTAGCTTCCCAATTATCAAATCCAATGATCTTGTTCATGTCTTTGCAACTTTTTATAGTTTACTAGCCTTTCCTAATGGACTAGTCCTTCCTTTCTCCTTCAGCTTTAGAAACATATTCTCCTAGTTTTCCTCTTCTTCCCTTTCTTTCTTTTTTATTGACTCTTTATATTTCTCCTAATTCCTTAATGTAAGAGTTGTCCAAGTTCTCTGTCCTTGATTCTTTTGTCTTTACATCCTGGTCTTTAGCAATATCACTCATTTTCATGACTTCAAATACTGTATCTGTGCAAGTGACTTCTGAATCTATCTCTAATCCTGACCTTTCTTCTCAGTTCTGGACCCACATCTTCTCTATTTTTACTGCTGTCATCCCAGTAACAGCCTCGCTTACCACCTCCCTAAAATATTTCAGTGGCCCCCGCTATAGGTTTTGCCTCCTTTCTTTTCCCTCTCAAATCCATCCCTAAACCATGCAAGAATAATTTTGGTCCTAATAATAGCTTACATTTTTATAGTACTTTAAGTGTTGAAAGGCACATTTTTCATGTTAGTTCACAGAGGAAGATAGTGTTAAGTACTATTACCTCCATTTCATAAGAAATAACCCTACCAGTGTCTCTGACATAAGACTGATATTTATTTCATTTGCCTGTCCTGTGATCAATAGGAAGGTAAGCTGTCAGAGTAGAATACAGAAATTTTTTGAAAGTGAGGAGGGGGAGAAATGAAAATGGTCATTAGAACAATACTAGCTTGGCTGGCCTGTCTAGTCACTTAAAAAAAAAACACAACATATCTTTCACCTTAGAATCATTACTATGTATTGATTTCAAGACAGAAGAGTGGTAAGGCCCAGGCAAAAGAGGTTAAGTGACTTGCCCAGGATCATATAGCTAGGAAGTGTCAGAGGCCAGATTGAACCCCAGTCACTTACTTTTGCTTTGATTTTAATAGGTAGGCTTAGCTCTTTTGAGCATGAGCTGAATTCAGGTGTTTAAAGCAAATACAGAGAGACCAGCAAGGAACAGGCAGTGATCTGGAGAAGATAGATCAGGGATGAAGAGAAGAGAGAGATAGTAGAGCAGAAATGATGTTGAGTGCAGGCAACAGTGACTTAGTTTCCTGTGATGAGGTGAAGTGGCCCCTAGGCAGTAGTGTAGATGCTCTGTATTCTGTGGTGAGGCTCATATGGGGCTCCCACACTCTTACTGAATTTACTGCTCTTCCAGGAGCTTTGTCTATGCTTGGAGGAATGGGCCTGAATGAAGAGAATTGGGTTGGGCGAATAAGTGATCAGTTATGTTATTAGGCAAATGAGAGCTAAAAAAATCCTTCAGTTTTATTATATATTATTTTAATTATATTCTTATTCTAACTATTCATGAAAGCTTAAGTAAGTAGGAAATAGAATAGATAAGAATAAAGAGGAGAGGTTTTCCTGGAGTGGGGAAGGAGGAAGGAAGCAAGCATTGATCAAGGGTCTACTTTGTGCCTAGCACTATGAGGGTGAACCTATGGCACATGTGACAAAGATGGCATGCAGGGCATGTGCACTATCCTCCCATCCCCCTGCCAGAGTTCATTACTAGATATCACTTTGCATATTCCTTTCTCTACACACACTCTGTCAAGCAGCTAATCTGATCTTTCTGTCCCTCATACAAACATAGCATACCATTTCCCACCTCCATATGTTTACATAGGTGCCCCTATGACTGGAATGTATTCCCTCTTAACTTCCATTTCTTAGAAACTATAGTTTAGTTCAAGGCTCAGCTCAAGTACTACCTTCTACATGAGGCTTTTCCTAATTCCCTCAGCTGCTAGTGTTTTCTCCTCAAATTTACTTTTGAGTGGAGCTGCTCCCTTCCCTCCCTTCCTCCTCTCCATTTTGTGCCTGATGACATTTTTTCAAATCACCCGCCCCTCTGCCCAGCAGCCCAAAAGGAGTGCACAGCAGGTAAGGAGGGAATGAGGCAAAAATCCAAAAAACTAAAACATATAGTATTATTTTCAAAATGTTTATTTTGAATTAGGATAGAATACTTTCTATAATATCAGAGCCAACAAAATTATGTTGTTTTAAGTGATATCTTTGTTGTTTTAAATTCTATTTCTCTTTGAAGGGTGTTTAAAATATCACTCCATATATATGTAGTTCCTAAAAGCATTAGAATGTTACAAAACGCAACATGGTCTGAGCAAGAAGTCAAGGAAGACTTCTTGGAGGAGATGATACTTGAACGTGGTTAACCCTTAAAAGACAGTTAGGAATTCAACATATGAAAAGGAGAAAGGAGGATATGGTAGACATGGGAAACAACCTAAGATATAGGCCTGGGGAGAAAGTTATTGAAGAAGGCTGGAGCAGAGTTCAAGTAGGAGAGAAGTTTGAGATAAGGCTGGAAGGATGGGACTGGCCAGGAGGAAGATTGGTACTACCAGGTTTTTTTTAGAAGACTTCGAATATTAGCAGAGAAATCTGAACCTTATTCAGTGGAATTTTTAGGCAGAAGAGTTATAGCAACTGGATCAAGTGACAAATAGAGTTAGACAACTCTTGGTTCTCCTTGTCTGACCATTCCATATCATTCTCTTTCATCAGAATATCTTCTAAAATACTCCCCCTAACTGTGCATACATCCCCACATTTCCCACCTGGGACCTCTTCTCTACATATACTCTCTCTTAGTTGGCTCTGTGCTGATGATTCTCACATCTTCCAACCTTTGACTTTTTCCTGAGCTTCAATCTTGCATCACAACTGCCTACTGGACATTTCAAACTGGATGTACTAGAGATATTTCAAACTCAGATATGTCCAAAACTGAATTCCAAACCTAAACCACTCTTGAACTTTCTTATTTCTGTTGAAAATATCACCATTCTTCTAGTCACTTTGCATTTTCCTTTCTCTTTACACACTCTGTGAAATAGCCAATCTGATCTTTCTGTCCCTCATACAAACATAGCATACCATTTCCCACCTCCATATGTTTACATAGGTGCCCCTATGACTGGAATGTATTCCCTCTTAACTTCCATTTCTTAGAAACTATAGTTTAGTTCAAGGCTCAGCTCAAGTACTACCTTCTGCATGAGGCCTTTCCTAATCCCCTCAGCTGCTAGTGTTTTCTCCTCAAATTTACTTTTTATCTGTTTTGCATATATTCATATATGCTTATATATCTATATTGTGCGACCTTGGCTAAACTAAGACCTCCATGAGGGTGGAAACTGTTTTCAATTTTTTTCTTTGCATCCCAAGTACATAGCACAATGCCTGGCATTTAGTGGGTGTTTGTTGAGATCAATTAATTGATTATCTGACTTGGATCTCATCTTTGACATCTAACTGTATGACTTCAAAAAAGTCACAATCATCCTCATCTGCATGTAACATGCTGTGAAACTATGACATACTTAACTATAGTCACTACTAAAAAGCAGTTTAACAAGCACCAATATCCACCAATCACATGCATGGCTCAACAGAGGGTTCTCTGAAATAACCACTAATCAATGTCTGACTCAAAAAGCTGGCTGATCTCTACCCTTAGTGCTGAACTTTACAGGTACTATCATGTTTCTGTCATTTGTCTATGTTTTTTTATGTAGATTAGCCAGTCACATTATGGCTAGATATGCCTCCCTCCTAACCTTTCTATCTGAGACAACTAGGTAGTACAGAAGATAGAAGGCGGAACCTGATAAGATACTAAACTTTTCTGGTCTTTGATAATTTTGTACTGAAAAGAACTTTATGCTGAAGTTTCCAGAGTACTAACATCATAGCTGTGAACTCAGAGCTAGAATATTAGATGTTGCAACTCAAAAGCAGAGCTTTCTCTTTGGGCCTCAGCTTCTTTGTGATGAATAAATGGCTGGATGAATGAATGGATAAATGAATGAAAAAGCAGTTACTAATAATGAAACATACACTATATACCAAGTATTGGATATTTTAATAAATAGTAAGAAAAGGAATTTACCTTTTCAAAGGGGAGACAACAGGAATAGGAAATCTCATGTATGAGTCAGAAGGAAAGACCCAGTGGTCTTCGGGGTACAAGACAAGGCAGATAGTTTTTCATCTGCTTTAGTTTTGTTTTCATTAATACAACCAATATACATTTCTGGTGCTGAGCCACTTGATGATGCCAAGGACTTTGATAGTGAGAACTTCTTTTCTGGGTCTTCTGTAGATGTGAAGGGAACTATTGGAGGAAGTGAAATGGGCTGATGGGCAAGGAAGGAGGAAAGGAAGAACTTACTGAATTATACTAGATGATAGCTAATGAGTGGGAAGGCTGGAAAAGAATGGGGCTAGATCTCTTAGGTTAAACTGCCTGGAGACTGATTCATTGATTGGTCATTGGGCTGCTGGTCAGTAGTCAGTGGTGGCAAGGAAGGAAGATTGTTCCCTTGTCCAGCACTAAATTCTAGGATTATGATAATATTTCAACTTTGAATAGAATCTAAATTGCTTAAACCTGGGGCTTAGAGTGTTTCTGCTACACAGGCAACATGATCTAATAATGGGTAGAGGAATACTATATCTTGTCTAAACTTTGTATCTCCCCCAACGACTACTTAGCATAGTGGTCTGTATAAAGGAGGCACTTA
Source organism: Gracilinanus agilis (assembly GCF_016433145.1). NCBI lineage: Eukaryota > Metazoa > Chordata > Mammalia > Didelphimorphia > Didelphidae > Gracilinanus > Gracilinanus agilis. The sequence goes on along the minus strand of NC_058132.1, from coordinate 192,985,929 downwards.
ATAAATGCATTTTATTATAGAATGGATCTGTGATTATGACCCTGGGTGCCTGGAAAAATGGTGTCATGAAGAGAAATAGAGAAGGTAGGGGAAGGGCAGAATGTTTATTATTGTTGTTGTTAGTGTTTGTTTTTTGCTGGGAGAAGATGAGTTCAATTTGGGGAATGTTGTATTTGAGGGGCAGAAGAATGTCCAAATGGAGAAATCAGCAGGGAAAAAAACTACGAAAGGGTAAGCATGCCCGAAGAAGATTGTTTGATGCTGTTTGGGGGTGAAGGTTGAGTATTCTATGGGATCAAAAGGAAGTAAATCTGGTTGAGTTCAGAAAGGGGAGGAAATCACAGTGTCAGGAAGCAGAACCATTGATATAGCAGAGCTTGCTTTGGGCTGTAGGGCTATCAGTCTCTCCACTTGCCCTCTGAGTCCCTAACCTCCCCCCCACCCCACCCCATGCACTTATATCCTTCCACTCACATCATTCCTCTTTCTCCCCTGCTCCCTGCCTCCCCAATCCCATCCATGCTGGGTGTGAGGTGAGTTCAGCATGGGCAAACTCTTTAGTGAACTCCCTAGGGTCCTCCTTTTCTCAGATTCTTTCAGATGAACACACTTTCCCTATTAAATCACTAGATGGCACTGTGGTCTCACAAAGAAATGTCAGTGAGAGAGGAAGAAACAGAAAAGAAGGAAACAATGAGCTTCTAGGAGCAAGGCCTGAGGTCCCAGGCTCCCTATATGTATGTATAATGTGCTTTCATACATGAAAAAAATAGATACTATTAGATTTTGCAATTAATGGTTTTAGGAACTCTGCTCGACTCTCTCTCCTCCTCCCAGTCCTGATCTGGGTTCATCTCATTAATTTTATTCTTTCCCACCCATGCATGTTGTTAGTGTTCTGAGAATCTTTTAAGGAGAGTCCACTTCCTTCTAGTAATAGTCAATGGCCCCAAATACTTAAAACTCAACCTGGCTGCCATTTTCCATCCAGGAGTGGGGAAAGTAGCTAGGTAGTGGGTAACTATAACATACCCAGTGACAATAACTTTCCAACGTGTTCCCCGGCCCCCAAACACCAACTTTAACCGCCCCCCCCCTTTTTTCCATTTTCTTTAACCCAGACTCTACAGCAATAGGAATCTTAATTTTAGTGTCTTACTAAACCTGGTTGTGTTTAGCTGGCAAAAAGAATTTAGTGGAATCCAGAAGCCTCAAATGTCCCATGGTTCTTGGCGTGGTCAGATGACTCCACTAAGCAAGCTGGGAAAAATCCTTATGATGGCAGGCCACTTGGCAGAATTTCTAGAGATAAAAGACAATTATCTTCTCCTACTTAATCTGGAAAATTGCAAAATACTATAGATTAGGGGGCAGCTGGGTAGCTCAGTGGAGTGAGAGTCAGGCCTAGAGACAGGAGGTCCTAGGTTCAAACCCGGCCTCAGCCACTTCCCAGCTGTGTGACCCTGGGCAAGTCACTTGACCCCCATTGCCCACCCTTACCAATCTTCCACCTATGAGACAATACACCTAAGTACAAGGGTTTAAAAAAAAAAGAAAATACTATAGATTATCCAGAGACCAATAGATGAAATGCCTGATTTCCCCTCTGGTATGACATCATTGATGGCTTCCTTAGCTCTGAGGATGCTCTGTGTATCAGCAAAATCTACATGACTCTCATTTTACTCAATAACCTTCTGTATATTCTGAAAATCATAAAATTATAGAATTGAAAGTAATATTAAAGGTATCTAGTGAACTAGAGGATTTCTATGTGAACTGGAAAGACCTCCAGGAATTGATGCAGAGTGAAAGGAGCAGAACCAGGAGAACATTGTACACAGAGACTGATACACTGTGGTACAATCAAATGTAATGGACTTCTCTGCTAGCAGCAATGCAATGACCCAGGATAATCCAGAGGAATTTATGAGAAAGAACACTATCCATATCCAGAGAAAGAACTGTGGGAGCAGAATTGCATAAGAAAAATATGTTCAATCACATATTTAATGGGGATATGACTGGGGTTTTGATGTTAAAAGATCACTATTGCAAATATGAGTAATGCGAAACTAGGTTTTGAACAATGATACATGCATAACCCAGTGGAATTGCTTGTCAGCTCAGGAAAGGGAGGGGGAAGGAAGAAGGGTGGAAAAGAGTATGAATCATGTAACTGTGGAAAAATATTCTAAACAAACAAATAAATAAAGGTTATCTTGAACAACCTGTCCGTGTTTTGAAATCTCCTCTGCAACCTCCAAACAAGGCATTTTTTACAGCCTCTGCTAGACCTGTAGTGATGGAACAATACATTTGAAGCAGTTCGTTTTGCTTTGGGACAATTTTATTTGGGTCCTAAGTGTACTACTTTGCACCTTTTATTCAAGTTTTGCCCTTTGGAATCAAGCAGAACAAATCTAATCTTTTTTTTTTCACATGGTAGCTTAAAAAAAAACCTTAAACATAATTATGATCCACACCACTCTTCTTTTCTAGGTGAAACATCTTTTTCTTTAACCATTCCCTGTGAAGTTCTAATCTTTTCACTATCCTGGATATTCATCTATCAAAATGATTCAGCCTGTCAATGTCCTCCCTCAAATGTGGCATACAGAAGTGATCACAATGTTCTAGTGCATGGCAAAGTACAGTTGAGATATTACTTTTCTAGTTCTGGACATTTCACACCTGTTAACATAGACAAGCATAATTTTAACTCTTTGGGCTGCTGTGCCACGGTATGGACTCATCATATGGAATCCAGTAAAAACAAACAATCCTAAACCCTAGGTCTTTTCACATGAAGTAGTTTAGCCATGGTGCCTCTAGCCTGTGTTTATGTAGTTGATTTTGGAACCCATGTAGGACTTCATGTTTAATCTTTTAAAATTTCAATTGTTTAAATATGCCAATAATCTGTCATTCTATTGGTGGAGAATTAATATTAATTGCAACCTATGATTTGGCCTATAAGTCCTTCAAAGAGTTACCTAAGACAGACTATGTGACTTGTTCATGTCTCATATCTATTTAATGTTAGAGGTGGAATTTGAACCCAAGTTTAGCTCTAAATCAAGCACACTATCTGCTATGCCATCCTCACCTTACTAACTTTCATCTTAATATATTTACTTTTTTATTTTAGTCTTTTGAGATCTTTTTGGATCCTGATCCCATCAAATGATATTGTTTTATTTATCACTCCCAACTTTTTCAATCAAAAATTTGACAACTGCCATTTATAAATTGTTGATTAAAATGTTGCATGGAATGGGACCAAGAACAGTTCTTCAACATCCTCTTCCTTCATCCTTACCCTTAGCTCCCCAGGAATGTGAGAATATACATATTTCTTGCCATTGTAGACTGTATCCTCACCCAGAAGATGAAGCATGGCAGTGGTTTGTTGGAAAATTAGGAGTCCCAATTTATAGACAAGGAAAGCATGATTAGTTTGAGGCAGATGTTTCTGCTTATGCTAGACTAAATATGTAGACCTAACTCCAGTTACCTAGACTATTAGACCCATTGCTTCCATTTCCTTATCTTTTATTTCTTCCTTGACACTCTATGTACTTTGGCCTTTGAATTTGCCACCCCACTGAAAGCATTCACTAACCGACTTTTGGTCAGATTCAGTGATGTCCTCTCAGTTCTGGTGCTTCTTGACTTTGCTTTCTTAGTTACCTTCATCATCTTTCTACTTTAAAGTTCTGCTCTTTTATGCCATGCCTGTGGGTTTTGTCATTATTTTATTCATCAGACAGCTCTTGGAATACTTCCCATTGAGCTGGACATTTGAGCTTTGACCATATGGGGATGGCCACTGTGTTCTGGTCTGTTGCTAAAGGGCCTATGTGACTTCTACATGGTTCCTCTGATGTAGTAGGTGGGAATTGGAGTCTGTGCTAGAGATTATTGATTGAATTATGAAAAGCTGCCTACTTTGAGGTCCCTAAACAATAAGGAGAAACATAGTCTCTTTCTAAGGTTGCCTCTTTGTTGAGACACAGCTGGCACCAATTTTTCCTCTGACTTTCTGATTAGTTCTCTTTCCACTTCCTTTCCTCAGCAACATATACGGTGGCTACATGCATAAGGCAGTTAGAACATGGTTTTACATGGTAAGCTTGGGACTAGACTTTAAATCCATGACTATGGTATTCTTTAGTGGCTTCATTTCTTTGCCTTGTTGGATCTTCTCTCCAGGCCCTTCCATGACCATCCATATTGTGTCTTCTCTTCCACTTTCTAAATATATCAATAATTACTGCTCATTTTCAAGTTTGTTACAGAATTCTAGGATGTTAAAGTTGGAAGAAACCTTAGCAACTTAGTCCAACCTTCCCATTTTATCAGGGGAGGAAAAGGAGGTGACAAAAAGGGAGTGATTTACTCAAGATTACACAACTATGAGCCAATCAAAAGTACAGCCAGGGCTAGAACCCTGGTCTCTTGACCAATCTCCTCACTCCCAGTCCAGTGCTTTTCTCACTATATTATTTTTTTCTTGCCTCTTTCCATCAATTTTGACTTTTTAATCCATCCTGAAGTTGGGAAGAAATGAACACCTTTCTCCCACCATTGCTTTTAGCTCCCCAGGACCCTGGGAATGCACATATTTCTGGCCATTGGAGATTGCATGGTCAATCTGAGGTAGAAGAAGATTAAGCATGGTAGTGGCTTGTTGGATAACCAGCCAGCAGTCCCCCTTTTTAGCCAAGGAAAGCACAACTAGTTTGGGGCAGATAAGTTTGCTCATGCCTGTCTGAACATGCAGACCTTATTCCAGATATCCAGTCTGAAACAGTCCAGTTGGGACACACAGGGATCAAAATAAGTTTTGAAGCCTTTAGAAATGTTCTTCTGTCTTCTGCCTCCCCACAAGAATTCCCTCCTATCTCAGGGATTTGCTGTTTTACTCCCAAATAGCTCAGGATAGGTGACATGGAGACATGTTTCACCTTCCTTCTCTTCTACCCCAGAGACTTGTTGTCTGAAACCATTCTGCTCAGGGTTAAGCAGATTAACCTTGACCTTAGATTTTGGGTGCTAAAACTTCATATCTTGTGGCAACATCTCTTCGTCTGCAGTGTGACCTCTACCCAGGTCTCCTTATCTTCCATCTGTGAGCAAAAACCTGACAAGAGCAGATCCAGGACTGGCAGGCAGCCCAGGGCAAGTAAAGGTCGTTCCAGAGGCCAAGGGAGGAAGGAGGTAGATCAGGTCATAGTCATCCTCACCTCTCTGCAATACAGACTGGGAAGTCTGCACAAAAGGGATGGGGAAAGGGGCTGGCATATAGTGTATGGGCTGTTAGTTATGATGTTTCATCAGCAAGATTAGGCTATTCACTCCCTAGGCCATGGGACCCTGGCAGTTGGAATTTCATCTAATGTCTCTTATTGCATGGAAAGGTGTAGAAAACTGAAGGTATGGGGCCATGCTTCGCACTAGAGTCCTCTCTGGGCTATATGTCTCATTTCTAACCCCAACTCTTTGATTTAGTGAACAGAACAAAGGTAACTTTCAATTTTATTATTGGAATGGGACTCTGGGATCTTTATTGGGAGGCAGTAAATCGTAGCTTTCTATGACAGCATCTTTGCTTCTGTGATGGTCTATATCCAGGTTTTTTTAGCTTTTTATTCCTTGGGGCCAGGAGCAAAGGTTGACCCAGGTGAGGCATGGCAGAAATGATCAAATATTGACCTACAGAAAGATCCACAGATGGTGAGGGGGACTTGTTGGGGGTGGGGAGAGGGTGAAAGACAGGGAATGAACTGAGAGGGTGACAAGTGGGTTAGGCTATGAGGGGAGGAAACAAGGCTTGAGTTCTTGTTGGAGGATAAAGAGAACCAAAGTAGCTTGTATTTGAAAGGGGGAGAGTTTGCTGAATTGGAATGGAGAGTGGGATTTCTGGGTTCCTGGAGGGTTTTTTTCTATTTCATTGGTCAAGTATCAGAGTGGCTCAGTGTTCCACATCTATGAAGGAAAGTCTATGACTTTATAACAAAGTACTTTATACATGTTATCTTATATGAGTTTCACAAGACCTAGTATTGACTTGTTGGGAAGTAGGTGGTACAGTAAATAGAGAATTAGGCTTGGAATCAAGAAGACTTCTCTTCATGAGTTCAAGTTCTGCCTCAGACACTTACTAGCCCTGTGACCCTGGGCAAGTCATTTAACCCTATTTGCCTCAGTTTACTCATCTGTAAAATGAAATGGAGAAGAAAATGGCAAACCACTCAGATATCATTGCCAAGAGAGCCTCAAATGGGATCACAAAAAGTCAGGTACAACTGAAACAATTCAACAACAACTGGGCTGCCTAGGGTCATACAGCTACTTGTTATTAGAGATGGGATACAAACCCAGGTTTTCTTGACTTGCTCTCTTGTACTCTGTTGACAATTCCAAGATACTTCTTTAGAAACTATGCATTATGTGGAATAGCTGAACAAATTGTGGTATCTGTTGGTGATGGAATACTATTGTGCTCAAAGGAATAATGAACTGGAGGAATTCCATGTGAACTGGAAAGACCTCCAGGAACTAATGCAGAGCAAAAGGAGCAGAACCAGTAGAACATTGTACACAGAGACAGATACACTGTGGCACAATCAAATGTAATGGACTTCTCTACCAGCAGCAATGCGACAACCCAGGACAATTCAGAGGAACTTATGAGAAAGAACGCTATCCACATCCAGAGAAAGAACTGTGGGAGCAGAAATACATTAGAAAAATATATGATTGATCATATGTGATAGGGATATGATTGGGGTTTTGATGTTAAAGGATCACGCTACTGCAGATATAACACAGAGATAGATTTTGAACAATGATACATGTATAACCCAGTGAAACTGCTTGTTGGATTCAGGAGGGGGAGGAAAGAGGGAGAAATCGTGAATCATGTAACCATGGAAAAATATTCTAAATTAAAAAAAAACCTATGCTTTATTGTTTTCATGGAATGAATAGAGGTAATGACAACTAGAGAGACTGGAGAAATGGGGATATATTAGAGTGGAAAGCAGTTGTCAATCTACTATCCTATAGCCCCACTTACCACACCTGTAACTTTTCAGACCAAAGTACCCCTCACTGGCTACCACTCCTCTTCACGTGTTATTTTCTCTATTAGAATGAAAAACATTTTGAGGCAAGGATTATCTTTGGTTTTGTATTTGTATATCCAGTTGGGTACCTATACTCTCTTTAGCATTCATTCCCTCCTTTTAAAAACATTTTGGATCTTCCATCACCCTGTCCTGTCTCAGAATGCAGGCTAAGTCATGGTTTCCTGGCAATTTTCTGCCCCGTTAAGTTCCAAAGGAGCAATATGGGGTGGTGGGTCTCACTACCCAAGGTGGGTTTTGGGATAGCATTCAATCCACATTACCTGCATAAGCCTCCAGGGTCAAGGGTTCTTCAAGCATAGGTGATATTTTATAATAGATGATTATAAATTTAGACCAGTGAGGTAGGGATCTCAAAAGTTTAGTCCATTCTATTCCTTTTACAGATGAGGAAACTGTATCCTGGGGAAGCTAAATAAATTGGTCTAGGGTCACCCAGTTATAAGTGGCAAAGCCAAGATTCCAACCCAGTTCCTTTGATATAAAACAAAAAATAAAATAAACACAATCAGCATCTCAAGTAGATGATAGAGGAGACACGGCCAGAAAGCAGACTTTATCTGAAAAATCCTTCTCCCTGGATTGGTTTTATTTCAGAATCTGGGATGCAAGCAGAATAGAACCAGTCTTTAGACCTCTTGAGCTCCTGGGACCAAGACACCTCTGTCACCTCTGATAGCTTGTCAGGTATTTCTCTGCAGCTCTCCCTTCCACTGAATTCAGGCTCTCTTTAAAGAGCGCTGCTGGGGAGTGGGAATGATCTCACCCAAACAAGCTGCAGGTGCAGGCCTGGCCCAGTAAACCACAACAACCAGGGGCCTGTGCAGAGCACAATACATGGGAGCCCTGCAAAGCTTTTCAGATTGGGGATAAAGGATGATTATTTGTTTAGCATCATTAGTAGGAGCCCAAGGACTTGTCAAAAGCAAAGCAAAAACTTTTGTATTAAGGAGATTAAAATGTAAACTCAGCTGAGAAGGCAGCATTCAGTGGCTTTGTTGTGCCTGGCATTGTGTGTGATTATATGCAAATCAACAAGAGGCCTTGGTTGGGGGCCTGAGTTTCCCAACAATCTAAAGGCTCAGAAAGCAGTAGGTAAGGAGAAAAGAGAAAGCAGCCATCCCTACCTTGTGACCCATCAGGGTAGAGAATGCCCCACCAGGGGCACAAGGGCCCTAACCATTAAAGTTTCAAAATTATGTGATGCCAGCAGAAAAGTAAAGGGATCAGGGAGCCCACATGCATGTAACAGGGGAGGTTAGAATTGGAGAAGAGCAGCCTGAATTAGTGCGGAATTTGGAGTCAGAAGGCTTGTGTTTGATTCCTGGCTCTTCCTTACTTAGTGTCTGTGTGACTAGTCTGTGGACTCCCAGGTCCTTCATTTGTAAAATGAGGGCCTTCACATACATGATGTCTAAGGTCATTTCCCACCTTGAAATCTAATGATCCCATGTTTACATAATCAGTATCTTGTGATTGGTGAAGCCACTAGTGGCGGTCAGTTGTGTCCTGGACTCCTGCGTCTGTGCCAGGTCATTGTAGCGTGTGCTGTGGCTCATCCGATAGCATTGCCTCAGAGATTTACCTCAGGATCCTGCTCTTTCTCTCCCTTCTGGGCCTTTGCCAGGGTGTTTGCAGCTCCTTCATAATGAGGCTCTGACCCACTGGCTCATCTCATTGGTTTTCTGTCCCTCTTTGCTTCTCTGTTGATTGTGGAAACACACCATTTCCTTTTGTGTTCCACTAGTGGCTTTATAAGAGAGCCCAAGTACTCTCCTCTAGCATCACTTTTGGCATAGTGATCTTCATCCATTTCTATGCCACTTAGCAATGGAAGTGACATTAATATCTTCTGCCAGTCCCAGCTCCTAGGTCTTAAGAGTGTTGGGGAGTCAAGATGGGAGATGGAATCCCCAAGCCCCAAATCTAGCCAGTCTTAGAAAGAGGCCACTGAATTTATTCCCATGAGTTTTCAAGCTGATTTCTGCAAGAAAAAACAAACACATAGACATACTCAAAATTATATCATTCACCCATTGATATTGTATTAGAAAGTAGATTGCAAGTAAGGGAAGAAAAAATTCTATAAGCAAATTACTTCCTCACGTTCCTTCTCCTGTCTGAGCTTTCTTCTCCAGGTTTCTGTTGCTTCTGAATATCACAAGTATGGAGACCAGTTGAAGTAGAACACTGAAATTCCTCTTCAGGAGTTCTGAACAAATGGATGATAAGAATGATCTGTCTCCACTCCCTAGACTTTCTTTTTTCATTTGGTGGTTCCACAAAGGTGGATCTTTTAAAGACTATGATGGGTAGAAGCCAGAAATGTTATAGTCTTTAGGAATCTACTCCCTTTGGTCTATTAGAATGATGGATTTTAGGGGCAGCTGGGTAGCTCAATGGATTGAGAACCAGGCCTAGAGACAGGAGGTCCTAGGTTCAAATACAGCCTCAGACACTTCCCAGCTGTGTGACCCTGGGCAAGTCACTTGACCCCCATTGCCCACCCTTACCACTCTTCCACCAAGGAGCCAATACAAAGAAGTTAAGGGTTTAAAAAACAAAACAAAACAAAACAAAAAGAATGATGGATTTGTCTTTGAAGGTGGGAATGTTGAATGATAGAGGCTATAGAATAGAGGGAATGTATATGTGTGTGTGTGTGTGTGTGCTTGCGCGCGTGCTGCTGGACGGAAGGACAGCAGCCAGGCAGAAAGAGTCACAGATGATGGAGGAGTTGAAAGTTAGTTGTGCAAATATATTGTCTTTAACTTGGGCTGGATAAAAGAGGCCGCCAGACGGGGCTGTTTACCTGCTTGGCTTTTGTTCTTTCCTGCATGATCTGCTTTCCACACAGCCCATGGGGAAGCATGCTGTCTGCCATCTGCAGGAGAAATACAACAGACACCCACACGCGAGCCAACGGAAAACTCTCAGCAAAACAAACACTCTGCTGGGGAGATCCCAGCCTGGCCTGGCCCGCATGTGTGCAGAGGGCAGGAAAGGGAGCACCTGTCCCTGGAGCCACTCCTTTTACCAGCGTCTAGGGCTGGCCATCAGGAAATTACCAAGATGGGGCAAGGTCTGTGCCTCATCCCATCAGACCTGCCAGGTGAGAGACTCTTCTTCTGAATTCAGGTTTGAAAAAAACTGGGCTAACAGTGGTAATTAGTTATTCAAAGCATCAGTTATTCTTGATAACAGCAGTGTGGCATAGTAGATAGGGAGATGGTCTCAGAGTCAGTCGTACTTTGGTTCAAGGCCTGCCTCTGGCACAGTCTGAGTCACATTTGACAAGTCACTCGCGTTCCTGGCAATTTCTAAGACTATAAGTTGCAAAGGAAGGGCTGAGCTGCCTTAATAAAGGGAGCTTCTTCACCCAGGAGTTCCTTATACCTGGGAAATCACAGGTCTAGTTCCTATCTCTGTTATAATACTAGCAATAATACTGATGATAGTCAGTCGGTGGGGCTCAGGAGATAATCATAACTGGATTCCCTCTTAGCTTGTGAAATGAAAGACACCTGCAACATTTTCGTCCCCTGGGCATTGACTTTTATAGGTGTGCCCTATGCCTGTACTGGCATAGCTCCGAAAGCCCCTTCCTTAGCTCCTGTGACAGAGTAAGGAGTGTTCTAAAGGAGTCACCTCTAGATTTGCAGATGCCACCCTGATTAAATGAGGAAAGAGAGAGCAGAATTGCCAAGGGTTAAGGAGGGCATGTTGGCCAAGGCTTGGAGAGACCCACAGAGGTCTCACTTGAATATTCAATGACATCTGTTTTGGGGTCCCAGTCTACAAAGGCTGAGTGAGTCAAACCATAAAGGATCTGGGCTTTGGATCTGATCTTGGGACCACATCCGAAGGGTCTTCTCTCTCCTTCCTGTAGAGTTTGATACCTCCTTCAACCCACAGCCCCAGTCGCCTCGTTCATTGATGGCTTCACCCAAATGAGTGGCAGCTAAGAGTAAATGCCCAGGAACTCACTAGTATGAGACTGGAGGCTTGTTTGCTCTTCCCATGGCCTAGCCTGGTGGGCTGGACCTAGTGGTATTATGTTACTCAGCCAAAGAATTCCTTTCCTCACCTCTCTCTACTTACAAATGGGAAACAAAAACCTAAGCATACCCTCCCCTGGCCCCAAGCCCATTGCCACAGGCCCTTAAGTGTCATATTGGGGAAGCAGCTTTCTTCACTATTTTAGGTACATTCTCCTTGTGGTAATAAAGAGCTTTATTTTCCCCACACCTCTGACTCCCTGCCCCAAAATTCTTTGCAACCCCCTCCCACAAAGAGTGTTTTGGATCAGAGATCCTATAAAATGTCTCCTCAATTGCCTCCACCTCCTAGCCTTAGCCTTTGGGTCTAGGGTAGGAGTTTTGCTTTCCCTTGGCCCAGGTAGAGAAAGGGGTAGTTTTTCCCTTTCTTCTGAGGTTCCTGCCTCAGTTCTTGGTTGGGAGTGGCCAGTATACTTTAGGAGAGAGAACTTTTTTTTTTCAAGTTCTAACAAGGAGACCATTTGCCCTTTCTTTTGTTGGGAGCTAATGCCTCCAGGGTTTGCCCCTGTTACCAAGGATGTCTCTAGAACTTCTAAGACTCCTAGAATTGCCCTATTGATGTTGGTCTGAAAGAGGGCAGACCTGGGAGGCTATATGTCCCTGGAGGGAACCTCTCCAAAGTAGATTGCTCCATCCACCAGCATAACTGGAAAGAAAAGTGACCAGGGTCAGGTGAAGTCTTTATCTTTGACTGCCATTCTTTCCATCAGACCTGCCAGGTAAGGTCTTCCCATTCTACAGTCAAGTTTGGAACTGCTGTTACAATGGCAACCAAGTAGGAATAGTCACAGAGGGCAGGAGAGTTGAAAGAGAAAGAACTTTGTAAGGATATTTGTGTTTTGGGCTGGATAAAGGGGACCAGACTTTCACATGTATCTAGTTCCTCTGGGAGATTCCTGAGTCTGTCAAGAAGAAATAGAAAGAACATTGGTCTGAGTTCTGGCTTTGGCTCTTAGGTATTATCCTACTTTATGACCTTGATCATGTTTCTCCATCTACAAAAAAATATAGGCAGGACAATATAGGCAAGCTGCTGTGAATCCTTGGGCTACTCTGGAGGGGAGATAGGACACAGCTGAGACTTAGCACTACTCTGCCTTCAAATGCACTCAGGTTTCCTTTATTTTGAAGAAGAAAAAGCACAAATCCCAAATCTCTCTTTGATTTTTATCCTTCCTTTTCTATTTATGGTACTCTTTCCCTTTCACTGGCAACATTCTCCAATTTTGGTCTCTGTACCCTTCTCTGCCTCCATTCCTTCATTCCTTCACTCTATAGTTTTGCTTACACTTTCACCATTCTGAAATGTCTCACTGATAATTAATGTCTTATTTCCTAATTAATAGAACCTATGGGTTTTTCTCAGTCCTCAGTAGATCTTCTAAGACACTTGATCAGTGCCAAGCCTGCCATTCAAACTTCCCACAGATTGGCTACTACCTACATTTTCAGTCTTAATTCCTATTACTCACCTATATAGCCAGCATTTATATAGCACTTTAAGGTTTGCAAAGTGCTTTACATATATTATCTCATTTCATTATATGACTCCTCTGGTACTAGCTAAACTAATTTGACAGACATTCGTTAAGGACCTACTATGTGTCATGAAATGTGTCAAGCCCTGGGGGAGATTCAAAGATAGACATGACACAGTCTCTTGCCTTGTAGGGTTTATAGTCTAGTACTGGGATAGAAGACATTCTTAAAAGAAAAAATGCAAATTGAGTTATTTTAAATGTATGAGGAATACAGAGTGTGAACTAAGGCAAGGAAGGATGAGGAAAGCAGGCAATATTTGAGCTGCAGTTTGAATGAGGAGTATGTGTTAACAGCCAGAAATTTGAAGGAAGAGCATCAGAGGGTTAGAACGTAACAGGAGAGGAGCCAAGTCACAGGCAGATGAAAGCATGGTTTAGGAGATAGCATCCAATCCACTGAGATTAGAGCATAGGAAGCATCGCATGAGACAAGGCTGAAAATAAGGAAGTTGTTCTTTCTTCAGGGAGGCAATAGGGAGGTATGGGAGGTTTCCGAGCAGTGGAGTGTGGGGATCAGAGCTATTCATTCAGATAATTATTAGGAGAATGGGTCATGGGAATGGAGAGAAAAGAATTAAAAACAAAGATAATAGTAATTACTTTTGTAGCTAGCATTTATATATTGGAATGGAGTTAAGGAGAACAGCTAAGGTCTGTTATGATCACCTAGGCAATCATTAATGAGGAATTGAATTACTGGGTTGACTATGAGAATGAGGGGTAACCAGATATGAAAGATATGTAGGAGGTAGAGTTAACAGGACATATTGGTTTATGAGGATGAATGAGAGGGACCAGTTAAAGGACGACAGGTTATGAGTATCTGTATGTTTATAGTTCAGCTGGATTTTCCAAATGGTTGGACTAATTCACAGTGTCAGCAAAGTGGCTTTAATGTGCCTGTTTTCCTACCCCCCAAAATAATGAAATTTAATTGTTGGTGTTACTGACAAAGACAAGGAATACAGAGAAAAGAATCTGGGGAAAAGATGAGTTTAGTTTTAGATTTCTTGAATTTGAGATGCTGATGGCATGTAGAGTAGGTAGTTGGAGATGTTAGTTTGGAGTTAGGGAGAAAAGTCAGACTTAGAAATACAAATTTGTGAATGGTTCACAGAGAAATGATAGCTAGAGTCATGCGAACTAATGCAATCATCATGGGAGAGGACATAGAGAGAGAAAATAGAACCCAAGACTTGGTATTGAGGATGCTTAAGGGAGTTAGTAAGATGGTAGAGAAGGAGGCAGGTGACTCTTTGTATAGAAAGTTCAAATCTTGCCTTAGACATTTCCTAGATGTGGGACCTTAGGCAAGTCACTTTATCCCAATTGCTTAGCCCTTCCTTACTGCTCTTTTGCCTTGGAAACTGATAATAAGACAGAAGATAAAGGGTTTTCTTTTTTTCTTTCTTTTTTTTTTTTAAATAAGGTAAAGATGGATTTACTAAAGAAGTAGGAGTAAGGAGGATGTAGAATGCCCAAGAGGAGTTCAACAGTACTACATTACAGAGAGACAAAGTAGGGTGAGATCTGAAAAAAGGACACTGGATTTGGGAGTTAGGATATTGTTGTTGGCCTTTGGGAATGTGGTTTTCATAAGGAATAGGTGAAAAATCAGTCTTTGTTGTATGCAGTGCCCTGAGACATAGTATCCTCACAGAATAATGATACTTTAATTAATGCTAGTGTTGGAAAGAATCCCTTGAATATTTGGTTTATTTTCTAACCTCTGTACTTTTGCTTATATCATTCCCTTTACCAGTAATGCCTACTCCCTTCTGCTCCATCTATTAAAATCTTAATGCTAGAGTAGTTAGGTGGCACCATGGATAGAGCAGTAGGATGGAGTCTAGAGGATCTGGATTCAAATGTGTCTTCAGACACTTTCTAGCTATGTGAGCCAGGGCAAGTTACTTAATCCCATTCACTTTGGGGGGCAGCTGGGTAGCTCAGTGGATTGAGAGCCAGGCCTAGAGATGGGAGGTCCTAGGTTCAAATCTGGCCTCAGACACTTCCCAGCTGTGTGTCCCTGGGCAAGTCACTTGATCCCCATTGCCCACCCTTACCACTCTTCCACCTATGAGCCAATACACAAAAGTTAAGAGTTTAAAAAAAAACAAAAAAAAACAAAAAAAAAACCCATTCACCTTGCCCTTGCCTTTTGGCTTTAGAGTTGTTACCAGCGTAGAAGGCAAGGATTTTATTTATTTTTTCTTTCTTCTCTAGGGTGATTTTATTTTATTTTATTTTAATTTTGAATATTCCCCCCTAGTTACATATTTCATGTTCTTTCCCTCTCCCCCAAGCCCCTTAAGCCCCCTTAGCCAACGCACAATTCCACTGAGTTTTACATGTATCATTGATTAAGACTTAATTCTATATTATTGACAGTTGGACTAGAGTTATCGTTTAGCGTCTACATCCCCAATCATATCCCTATCAGCCCATGTGTTCAAGCAGTTGTTTTTCTTCTGTGTTTCTCCTCCCACAGTTCTTCCTCTGAATGTGACTCTTTCTTTCTCATAAGTCCCTCAGCCTTGCTCTGGATCATTGCATTGCTGCTAGTAGAGAAATCTGTTATGTTTGATTGTACCACAGTGTATCAGTCTCTGTGTACAATGTTCTCCTGGATCTGCTCCTTTCACTCTGCAGAAGGCAAGGATTTAAAAAAAATCTTAATGCTTCTTCAAGATTCATATTTAATCTATGCTGGAAATTTAATAGAACCATAGAAATTTTGGATTAGAAGGGTGCTAAGAAATATTTATTCTAATTCATCCAAAAAGAAAACTTTTCTACAGCATACTAGATAGGTAGTTGTCCATTCTCTGCTTTAATAATGCAATAACTAGGATAGGTAACCCATTCCATTTTTGCACAGCTCTAGGTATTAGAAAATTCCTCCTCATATCAAAAAGAAACCTGTTTCCCTACAACTTCTACTCATTGGTGCTAATTCTCCCCCTGGACCAGTACATGGTCCTCTTAAAAAACGTGAATACATTCATAAAACATTCTTAAAAAGGTCTAGAGTTGGAAGACACCTTGAAGATCATCTTAGCCCATATGTATCATTCTACAGATGAGGAAACCAAGGCCTAAAGAAATGAAACAACTTTTCCCAAGGTAACACAGAGGAAGCATGCAGTTAAGGTTCCAACCCCAGTCCTCTGACTACAATGTAGTTTTTCTTTCCATGATATCACATTTCATGTCTCAGACATTCCCAATTTCCCAAAGTTTTGCTTTCACCAGGTAAAATTAGCTTCTTCAACTGTTTTTATATGACTTGGTTTCTGAATGATTTGCTTTTCCTGGTTTCACTGGATAGAACTTAACATGGGGACATGGGCTTCTCTGGGAAGGAAATTTTTCCATAAGAGATATAATGGAAACTCTTGGTTCAAAATCCCAGTTACAACTATGTTGACCAAATGACCTTGAACAAATAATTTAATCACTGTGAGCCTCAGTTTTCACATCTGTGAAATAGAGATAATAATGCTTGCTTTCTTACCTTAAAGCATGGTTGTGAGGAAAGTGCTTTGTAAACTTTATAATAAATATGATCTATCTTTATCTTCATCATCACCATCATTATTAAATTCTAAAAGGAGTCTGAACTGTTTTTGACCACTCAGTAGCTATGGCATCAAGATGTTTATCTAATACACCAGAGAAGATTTCCATATGCACTTTGCTCCAAATCTTGTGATTTAATCATTGTATTCTCAGTGTTGTATTAATGGAGGGAAGATGGGATCAGGAAAGCAGGGATTGTACACTCTTTCATTACTGGGTGAGAATCCTAGATTCAGGGGCAGGCCTACCTGAGTTATCTTTTGTTTCTACATTTGATTCCAATACCTGGTTTCCTTGGTCCTATCATATGCCTTAATAGTTGTAGCTTTGGATAGCCTGAGCCTAACCTGCTATTTTCTAAATATCCTTTATTTATACTTTATTTTATTCCAGAGTAATTGCCTCTTAATTTTGTTGATTTCCTTCAAGAGAGCTCAATTCTCATCTTTTGCAAGAAGCCTTTCCTGATCCCCCCCAAGCTGCAAAAATCTTCCTAAGTAAACCTACTCAATTAATGTAGGTGATCATTTTCTCATTTTTAGAAAAATTCCTAGAGCACTGACTGAGAAGGTAAGTGACTTGTCCAGGGTCACAC
This sequence comes from Gracilinanus agilis, assembly GCF_016433145.1. Classification (NCBI taxonomy): domain Eukaryota; kingdom Metazoa; phylum Chordata; class Mammalia; order Didelphimorphia; family Didelphidae; genus Gracilinanus; species Gracilinanus agilis. The sequence goes on along the minus strand of NC_058132.1, from coordinate 192,968,999 downwards.
AGCCAGTACGTCAGATATCGTGCTTGAACATGAATCTTCTTAGCTTTGAAAGTTAGCTCTTCATCTGTGGTACCATAACACTTACCTTTTTTTCTTTAAGGTTCTTTTATTGTTTTGATTTGGTTTTGAACCAGCATTATAATTTCATTAATATAGTGAACTCCTTTTGTGGAAACCTTCCCTATCAATGAAAGTTGTCACCTGTGCTGTAAGTTGTAGTCTCAAGAGAATTGTTTGACATACTGACAAGTTAAATGATTTGTCTGTGGTCACATAGCTGGTCTTGTCAAATAAAGTTCCCAATTACCTTCACAACATTATTGCTTTCTTTTATTTCATACTCAGAAAAACACAATTTCTTGCCAACTCCTGCTCTTGTTTCTCAGTCATTGATAAGATGATATTGTCATCATTAACATATAACATAATAAATCATCCATTAGGATATGCTGCTGTTTCTTTCCCATTAAAATCTAATCTCCTTCAGGGCAGGGATTGTTCATGCCCTTTCTCTCACTAGTGCTTGGCATGATATCTGACACACAGTGAGTACTTAATGCTTTTTTTTAAAAAAAACCTTTACCTTCTGTCTTGGAGTCAATATTGTGTATTGGCTCCAAGGCAGAAGAGTGGTAAGGGCTAGGCAATGGGGGTTAAGTGGCTTTCCCAGGGTCACACAGCTGGGAAGTGTCTGAGGACATCTAGATTTGAGCCTAGGACCTCTCATCTAGGCTTGGCTCTCAATCCACTGAGCCACCTCCACTTAATGCTTTTTGACTGAGTGATCGAGGATAAATTTCACACTCCTTTTCCTTCCTTCCTTCCTTCCTTCCTTCCTTCCTTCCTTCCTTCCTTCCTTCCTTCCTTCCTTCCTTCCTTCCT
>NC_058132.1:192851901-192967967 GCF_016433145.1 Gracilinanus agilis | reverse complement strand
CTCTCTCTCTCTCTCTCTCTCTCTCTCTCTCTTTCTTTCTTTCTTTCTTTCTTTCTCTCTCTCTTTCTCTCTCTTTCTTTCTTTCCTTTCTTTCCTTGTGTCTTAGTATCAATTCTAAGACAGAAGAGTGGCAAGGGCTAGGCAATGAGGTTTAAGTGACTTGCCTATGGTCACACAGCTAGAAAGTATCTGAAGTTAAATTTGAACCCAGGTCCTCCTGACTCCAAGCCTGGTGTTCTATCCATTGTACTACCAACTGCCCCACTTTCTTCACTTCTTATATCCATGACTTCAAGTAAAAATCTTTTCCCATCTTTAATTTCAGCATTTCCCATTGCTTTCAAATTGGTCTGCTGTATTCCATACCATTGCCTCTTAATTTTGATGATTTCCTTTAAGAGAACTTAGTTCTCATCTTTTGCAAGAAGTCTTTCCTAGTCCCCCAGCTGCTAGTACCTTCATCTCTCAGTTTACTTTCCATTTACTCTGCATGGTTTATTGTATTTGCCTAGTTATTTCATGTTGTCTCTCCTCCTTAGAATGTAAGATCCCTGATGGCAGAGGCTTTTTTGGGCGGGAGGGGGGGGGAGCTAGCACATAGTAGGTATTTAATAAATGTTTACTGGCTAACTAGCCCAAATACTTTTACACTGGTATTCATGCACACAGCAGGCTCTTCCTGGTCAAACTTATAATGGCATTGCCTTTATCAAGTGGATGCTGTTTCCTTGATCATGATGGTTCATTAGCTAAGGGACATCAGAACTGCTATTCTAGACCCAACTGAGCTTCTGTCAAATGTTAAAGTGTTTTGCCTTTGGGAACGGAATGGCTGTCTTTTGTGAGGTTGACCTAAAAGATGTCATCCAAGCATCTTGACATTCCTTGTTTAATGCTACTTTAAAGATTTACCATCTGTAAATGTATCTAAAACCTTCTTGAAATAATATATAGTTTCAAGGTTTTATCTCTTATAGTTAACAAAGTACAGAAATTTGTCAACCCCAGTGTTGAAATTAGTACTTCTTTTTATTTATTCTAAAATTATCCCCTTTAAGGATATAAGTAAGATGTCTTCTTACCCTCCTATTCTGATATGTAATGACCCAATCTAGAATCTGCCCCTTCATGGTCTTGTAGACTTCCTGGATCACCATCTGAGATGCCAGCCAGTCCACTCTGCCCTCTATTTTGCAGATGAGGAAACTGAGGCATGGAGAGGATAAATGACTTGATCAGAGTGTCACAACTAATTGGTTTATGAGGTAACATTTGAACCCAGTTCTTCCTGATTCCAAATTTGGTTCCCTATCCCTTATACCATTCTGTCTTCTAGCTTGAAGTTCATCTATCTAAATTTTGCTTTTTTGTTGAGTCATTTCAGTTGTGTCTGACTCTTTGTGATCCCATTTAGGGTTTTTCTTGGCAAGGATATTAGAGTGGTTTGCTATTTCCTCCTCCAGCTTATTTTATGTAAGAGGAAACTGAAGAAAATAGGGTTAAGTGATTTGCCTAGGGCCACAAAGCTAGTAAGCACTACCTAGGCTGGATTTGAACTCAGGGCTTTCTGACCCCAGACCTGCCACTCTATCTGCTGTACCACCTATCTGCCTATGGATCTTTTAAAATAGACACCTCCTAATTTTAAGAAATCTTCCTTTGTGTAAGAGTATCTTTTATTCCCTCACTAATTTTAACTATCTCTGAACCTACTTTGGCTTCGTTGTGTTTTTCTAGTAATCAGATCTTCATGGTACCCTGAATTTTCCCCTTCCTCAAGATTACTTCTGTGTAACTGATGTTTGAAGGTCATCATTAAGCAAGAGCAATTCACCAAAGCTGAGAAAAACTTCCTACAAATTGGAGTCATTTATGAATGAAATGGGCCACCAAAGGAGGTGGTGAGTTCCCTGTTACTAGAGATTTTCAAGCAGAATCTTGTCAACAATTGTGTGAAAAGGATTCATATATAAGGTGGGAAGAGGACAAAAAATGCACTAAGGTTCTATAAAACTAAAAATTAGAAGTCTAAAAATCTTAGCCATGTCAAGTATCCTGATTAGATTTTGCCTCCCCTTAACCCACATTCTTCTAATGTTTATTCATTTTCTTTTTTTATCCAGAAGAACTTAATTTTCTTTTGACTCATTATCCCTTCCCAAAGGCCTTTTCTTTTTCCCAATTTTTGGCTCATTGCTCATTGGAGAATTAAAAAAAACTTCAGTGTATTGATTCTAAGATAGAAGACTGGTAAGGGCTAGGCAATTGGGGTTAAGTGACTTGCCCAGGGTTACATAGCTAGGAAGGTTCTGAGGTCAGATTCATACCTAGTTCGAACCCAACTCCAGGCCTGGTGCTCTTTTTGCCATCTCTATCTCTCTACAACTCTATCCAGAGGCTCTAGGCATTGAAGAATTGAAAGGAAAGGGAGATAAATTGTTTGGGAAATATATCAGTAGCATCCAGAGCTACCAGATTAAGAGATCATACTGCCAGAAAAAAGCTATTAAGGAGCATCTGTGTGTGACTCAGTTCCCTCAACACTATCTTGGAAGACTTTCCTACTTGGTGGCCTCCAGGAGAACCCAAGAAAGGCAGCATGGAGTAGTGGAGAGTTTTGGACTTGGGAGTATGAAAGCCCTGAGTTCAAATCCTATCAGAGCCACTACTAAATTGTGTTACCATGACAATTAAGAGACTCAGTTTCTTCTTAAATGGGAATTATAATTGTATCTTTGTCCCAGGTTTATAAGGATCAAGTGAAGTCATTTATGTAAAGCTTTTTGTAAACCTTAAAACACCATGTAAATGTGAGTTTTGCTCAATGAATTCCACGGGAGTTCACATCAGAAATGGCCTGACAGAAGGTAGAGCCTTCATATCCATCTTCCTCCCTTGAGGAGCAGCTGTACTTCCTAAGAAGCACTGGTAGTATTGGGGACCTCATCCCTCCCTGAACACCAGTCCAGGGGCTACCCTGACCTCCCCTTGGACACAGTTACCAAACATGTTTTTCATCTTCATTAATCTGCTCCCCTTCTCATGTTTCTCAGGTCACAGCTGCATTGTTATCTGATGGGCTGGTCGCCAGCCTTCTGAAGCCTGACAGTTACAAAAGGTGGATTAGCAGCAAAAGAATATTTATTTTAAAAAAATCCTTTTTCTTTATCTGTTGTTTTAAGTCGTGTAAGGTGCCTATTGCTTTGGTTTGATAAGTGTGGCCTTTTCAGAGCAGTGATCAGAGTTGTGCTCTAATGCTATTGGAACATTGACAATGATTTGGACAAGCAGACTAGTAGATTTTCTCAGGATGGCTCTGATGGGATTTTGTCCACTTCTCTCAGCCACAGAGAAATTTAGGATGTTGCTGCCTTTGCCCAGAAAGTTGAAGTAAAGTGGTCCCTTTCAGCAGGTGTTTGGGGCTAAAGGACAGTGGAGGATGACTTGTTAGCTTGGGGCAGTTGTGTTTTGCAGAGATGGAGCAGAGCCTCTCACAGATAGGATCGATGAGTGGTGGATGCCCATCCTTCATTACTACAAATCACTTCCACTACAGATGCTTTTCAGCACAAATGAGGAGAGCATCTTCTTTGGGAAGCTGAGATTCTTGATCTATGTCATGGGTCCCTGGAGTCTTCCTTGAGTGGGATTGCCAGGATGGAGTTTCTGAAGATAGTTGTGACCCAAAGTGGCAAACTTTACTTACTCCCATTGTCCACTGTGAGTTCCAGAGGTTATGGCCCCTTAGGGCACATGCACTTTGGGTAAACCCTGAGGAGGAGCCAGTTTTCCAACCCAAGCCTGTAGGACTGGCTTCCTTAGACCTGTCTGGGCCTGTCTATTTCTGTGACAGCTCCAACCTGCAGGATATAGTATCCGTTTGAGAATAGAAGGAGGATGAGGATTGATTGAGAGGTACTGGAAGGGAGGTGACTTTTAAGTAGGCACACTTGGTCAGCACAGTTTCCACGTTGGGCTTCCTTAAACTTTGGAAGTAAAAGAAAAAAATGTCCTCCATTAATTGGAGAGGTAAGGAGGCAACAAGGCAAAATAGATACAGGAATGGCCAAGAAGATGAGTTGAATTCATGCCCCTGACATGTATTAGCTGTATGACCATAGGCAAGTCTTAGACCTGCAAGATACTTCTTAGTGTTTTAGGCAAATCTCTTTGACTATAATTTATAGAAAAGTTGTTGAAAATTTGGACCCTCCCCACAAAACAAAACAAAAAAACTAGAGGGAAAAACTAAAGTGAAACAGTCATTTTGATTTTCACAGGGCCCAAAGAATTGATGTCAGGACAGGAACCTGAATTCACAGCTCTAGTCTCTAATGGGTTGTCATGCTTATTTCCAGTCTATCTGTCACTCAGTTATTTGTGAGACCGAGCCTTCTGGGTAAGAAGATAGAGCCTTTGGAGGAATCACTGCTTTCAAAGAACTCTGGAAAGACGGAGTTTGAAAAACCCAACTCTCCATGCTTCCTTTTTACTAAGGCTTTAGTCCTCATCTTCATGATCTCCTGGCTAGAGATCAGTGAAACAACAAAGACTTTCACTCCCCCCAGCTCCTCTCCAGACACTCAGATAGACATCATCTATCTTCTGATGGGCAGTAGTGGCCTGGTAAATCTTTAACCTTTATCTGAGGCATTGGCTTATCAATAGCCAGCCACATTACCTTATCATTTCAGTGGTGATGAATGGCTTTTAATCTAATTAGCATTCATTTATGCTACAGTTGTTGGTTTGATTAACTTCAACAAGTGTGAATAAATTAACATTTCTAGTTCTTACAGATAAAAATTGCATAAAGGTGACTCATATCTCTGGAGAAGGCCTTTCTCTACTTTTTTTTTTTTTAACATTTATTAATATTCATTTTTAACATGGTTACATGATTCATGCTCCACCTTTCCCCTTCAACCCCCCCACCCATGGCCGATGCGCATTTCCACTAGTTTTGTCATGTGTCCTTGATCAAGACCAATTTCCAAATTATTGGTGGTTGCATTGGTGTGGTAGTTTCGAGTCCACACCCTCAATCATGTCCACCCCCACCCATGCGTTCAAGCAGTTGTTTTTCTCATATGTTTCCTCTCCTGCAGTCCTTCCTCTGAATGTGGGCAGCATCTTTACCATAAATCCCTCAGAATTGTCCTGGGTCATTGTATTGCTGCTGGTACAGAGGTCCATTACATTCAATTTTACCACAGTATATCAGTCTCTGTGTATAGAGTTCTTCTGGCTCTGCTCCTTTCGCTCTGCATTAGTTCCCGGAGGTCTCTCCAGTTTGCCTGGAACTTCTCCAGTTTATTATTCCTTTTAGCACAATAGTATTCCATCACCCGCATATACCACAGTTTGTTCAGCCATTCCCCAATTGAAGGACATACCCTCCTTTTCCAATTTGTTGCCACCACAAAAAGCGCAGCTATGAATATTTTCGTACAAGTCTGTTTATCTATGATCTCTTTGGGTACAAACCCAGCAATGGTATGGCTGGATCAAAGGGCAGGCATTCTTTTATAGCCCCTTGAGCATGATTCCAAATTGCCAGCCAGAATGGCTGGATCAGTTCACAGCTCCACCAGCAATGCATTAATGTCCCAGTTTTGCCACATCCCCTCCAACATTCATTACTCTCCCCTTCTTTCATTTTAGCCAATCTGCTAGGTGTGAGGTGATACCTCAGAGTTGTTTTGATTTGCATTTCTCTAATTATTAGAGATTTGGAACACTTTCTCATGTGCTTATTGATACTTTTGATTTCTTTACCTGAAAATTGCCTATTCATGTCTCTTGCCCATTTATCAATTGGGGAATGGCTTGATGTTTTACACAATTGCTTTAACTCCTTGTATATTTGAGTGATTAGACCCCTGTCAGAGTTTTTCGTTATAAAGATTTTTTCCCAATTTGTTGTTTCCCTTCTGATTTTGACTACATTGTTTTTGTTTGTACAAAAACTTTTTAGTTTAATATAATCAAAACCATCTTAATCCCTATGCAACTTAGTTTTCTCATCTGTCAGATGGGAATGAAAAGATCCCAGTTACAGGACTGGACTAAGTATTTTCCAATGACTACTAAAATGATCTAGACTTGTTTCTAGGAACCAAAGAAATCATGAATGTGGATGCACTTTGAACAGCATAGAACATTATAAATATGCCAGGCATTATTATTACTGTTATTTTCATGTAACTAGAAGACACCCTAAAAGCACCGGGGAAAAATTTATCACAGGATCATCAATTTAGAGGTAGAAGTCATATTTAGAGGTAGAGAGGTCATATAGGCCAGCCCCCTTATTTTACAGATGAGCTCCCAGGAGGTAGTGTGACCAACCCAAAGTCATAGAGGTAGCAAGTGGCCAAGCTGACATTTGAACCCAGATCTTTTGAATCCAGCATTCTTTCCATTGCACTGGAAGTTCCTGATCACAATTAGCCCTCTCTTTAGATTGCTTTCAGGTTGATGGTGGACTTTTTTGTTTGTTTTAAATCTTTGCTTTCTGTTCTAGTAACTAATAACTCTAAGAAAGAAGGGCAAGGGCTAGACAAATGGGGTTAAATGACTTGTCGGGGGTTGACAGCTAGAAAGTGTCTGAGGCCATAGTTTAGCCTAGATTCTCCCTATTCCAGGCCTGGCTCTCAATCCACTGAGCTACCTAGCTGCCCCATTAGTGAGATTTGAACCCAGGTCTTTTGATTCCATATGCATTTCTCTGTCCACTGTATCATGCTGCCTTTTAATATGCCATTTAGTAGACTTCTAACCAAAATTATCTGACACTCAAATGATGGTCGATGGGGTGCTGGGACGTGTCTAATAGGTCTGGCCCTTCTCTGGTCCATGTTGAGGATTTTATTGTTCTTTCAAGCTTGGGTTCTTGGCTTTGCTTAGGGGGAACTATGGCAGTACACAGACTTCTGTCCTCTCTAAGATCTACTTGATAAAAATGCCCTAGGTGATAGGGGGAGTTTTCTGTTTCCAATTTTACACAACAGTGACTTATCAGAGAGGGACATCTGAAGGCACTGACTCCAGGATCCTGGTCCTCACCGAGCCTGTCATCTTGGCAAGTGCCAGCAGGGGGAGTTCTGTTGCTTCACTTCTGCCCCTGAGATCTCAATACCGGGGGTCCTGGACTGGAAGGAGTGGCTCCTAAACACTGACCACCACTCACCTCCTATGCAATCCCTTAAGTGTGCATAGTAGGGGTAGGGAAGTAGCCAGATCCAGACCAACTAGGTATGAGAGATATACTGCCCAAGTGCAAAACACCCTGCTCCTAAAGGAAGCTAGGAGCCTGAACTCTGTACTCTGGGAACCCCAGAGGCCACTAAGATTAAAGCTGCCCCCGTGTCTTTAGAAGTAGGGAGGATGTGACTCCTGTTTCAGCAGCTCCCACTGGGACTGGGGAGGTGGGTGGCACTGGATTCCATGAACCAGGCAATAGGAAGAGAAAGGAGTATCCACTGGGGTTATTACCTCCAGTTTACTTCATAAATAGCATCCTCTCTCTGTCTGTCTGTCTCTGTCTCTCTGTCTCTCTGTCTCTGTCTCTCTCTGTCTCTGTCTCTCTGTCTCTGTTTCTCTCTGTCTCTCTCTGTCTCTCTCTCTGTCTCTCTCTGTCTCTCTCTCTCCCCCCCCCCCCCCCATTGTTTCCCTGCTAGATGGGGTGGGGAGAAGAGCTAGGTACAAAGAGAGGCTACCCTATTTTAAATGAAGTTCCTTTGGGATGGGGCTGAAGTCGGAGTCTCTAGAGTTTTGTGAACCTTAAAAGTCTTTGGAGGTGACCAGTATTGTTGAACTTGTGCCCAACCTCATATGGGACACTGGGGGTAGGGTGGAGACAGGTGCTTAAAGGTAGATGGACAAGAGAGATTGGCAGAAGATTGGACACCAAATTGCAAATCTTGCCAATGGGCTTAAGCTAGGAATGTGAACATTGGGTGGAGTACACCCTAGAGTGTGCTGGTAAATGTTTAACAACTGGCTATCTGGAGGGGAAATGTACCTAAGACACACTTTTAAGTTTAATCTGCATTATTAACATTTCAGGTCTAGACAATCAACAAAACAATTAATCAAGTCCTGATCTGTAGCATTTACTGATTTCTAAGGTGTGATGTTCACCCTTTTTACATCCCATCCTCTTCTTTCCCCATACACACTCTGTGTTCCAGTGCCACTGGTCTCCTTGTTGTTCTTAGAACAAGGCACTCCCATCCATCTCGGGACTGAACATTTTCATTAGCTGTCCTCCATGCCTAGAATTCTCTTCCTACTCACCTCTTTCCCTTGACTTTTCTGGCTTCCTTTAGTTCCCAGCTAAAATCTCACTTTCTACAGCCAGCCTTTCCTGATCCTTTGTAATTCTAGTATCTCCCTTCTATTGATTATCTGCAATTTATCTAGCATATAGCTTATTTGGATATAGTTATTTGTAAGTTGTTCCCCCCCATTCAAGAGTGAACCCTTCCATAGTAGGGACTCTTACCTCAGCACCTAGGACAATGCCTGGCACAGAGAAAGCACTTAATAAATGTTTATTGACTGACACTGAAAATTTAACAACTGGCTCCAGCCTATTTGTAAATTCATCTCACAGAGAGGGAATCTGAGGAACAACAATCTCTTTTGACAGGAGACTGGCATGGAGGGAGGTCTTGCTGCTCAGGGCTCTTCCTGAGAAAATAGTGACCTCAAAGGATTTGAACAAACAGTTCTCAAAAGAAGCATTCTGAGCTATTAACAACCATATGAAAGAATGCTCTAAATCATTAATAATAAGAGAAATGCAAATCAAAACAACCTTGAGGGCAAGGATGGTCTCTTTGCTTGTGTTTGTATTCCCAGTATTTAACACAGTGCCTATAGTAATTACTCAAAAAATAAATTCCAAATTGCTTTCCAGACTGGTTGTGTGAATTCACAGGTCCACCAACAGTGAATCAATGTGCCTGTTTTTCTGAAACTCCTCCAATAATTATTATTTTCCTTTTTTGCCACCTTTGCTAATCTGATAGATATGAAGTAGAATCTCAGAATTGCTTTAATTTGCATTTCTCTTAGTAGTGATTTGGAGCATTTTTTTTTAATATGACTCTAGATGGCTTGGGTTTCTTCCTTTGAAGAAGGATGCCTGTTTCTATCCTTAGACCATTTATCAATTAGAGAATGGCTCTTATTCTTATAAATCTGAATCAATTCCTTATATATTTCAGAAAAGAGACCTTTATGAGAAAAATGTGTTGAAAAGAGTTTTCCTGTTAATCTTCAGCTTTACTGGATTTATCTGTGCAAAAAATTTTAAATTTTATGCTAACAAAAATTTCCTCCCATTTGATTTTCTCTAATGCTATCCTTTGTTTGGTCCTGAACTTTTCTTCTAGCCATGGACCTGATAAGTATTTTTTCCCCATGTTTCTCTAATTTGTTTATGCTGTCACCTTTTACACCTTGGTCATGTATTCATTTGTAACTTCTCTTGGTATAAGGTGTGAAGTGTTGGTCTAAATCTTAATTGCTTTCATACTGCTGTTCAACTATCCCAGTGGGTTTTTTTTTAAAGTAGTGAGTCCTTATCCTAGTAGTTGAGACCTCTGATACATTTACTTCTGTATGTTGTATACCTAATCTGTTCCACTGATCAATCTCTATTTTTTAACCAGTACCAATTGTTTGGAGAATTAATGCTTTGTAGTTTGGGATCTAGTACTGAAGAAGATTGTGCCCATAATCTTCCAGCATAGTGTTGTTCAGGACAAGGGATCATAAGACCATGGATTTAATGCTATAAGGGACTTCAGAGATCATCATTTCTGGCCATTTTATTTTACAGATGAGAAAACTGAGGTGCAGAAAACATTTAAAAAGCTAGCATTTTATAGCACCTTAATTATCTACAAAGCCCTTCAAAAACATCTCATTTAATCCTTACAAAATCTAGATGAGGTAGGTGATATTATTATCCTCATTTTACAGGTAAAGAACCTGAGACTTATGCTAAGTGACTTGCGCAGGGTCACACAGCTGTGTTAAGTATCTAAGGCAGGATTTAAACTTCGGTCTTCTTAACTCTATGTGTCCAGCATCCTTTGCCACTACATAAGTTCCATAGAGGTAGTATATAGTTGAGTCAGGATTTGAATTCTGGTCCTCTGAATTCAAATTCAATATGCTCTCTAGCAATAAAATATTGAGTTGTGACCTATGATCTGGTCTGGTCAGACTGGAGAACAGATTTTAAAAGATCTTAGAGATAATCCAGTGGGCTAGCCATTCTCTTTTTAAGATGGGTCTAAAATTGATCTGGTTGTACTGGAAAAAAGCCTGTAGTCTGAACCTTTCATCATCTCCATTGCATAAACTAACCCTAATACCATGTGTCAATTTTATCCCCATGTGGATTCTATATGCTCTATGCTAGCTGATTTATATATGGGGAAGACCATTTGGTCCCATCCAGCCTAGAAAATAGCAGTAGTGGAGCAGCTAGGTGACTCAGTGAATAGAGTGCCAGACCTGGAGTCAGGAGGACCTGGGTTTAAATTTGGCTTTAGATCCTTCCTAGCTGTATGACCCTGATATGCCACTTAACCCCATTTGCCTAGACCTTGCCCTTCTGCCTTAGAGTTGTTATTAAGACAGAAAGTAAGGGTTTGAGAAAGATGAAGGAAGGAAGGAAGGAAGGAAGGAAAAGAAAGAAAGGAAGAAAGGGTAGCAAAGAAAAAGAACTGGTCAGTCAGGAGACCTGGGTTTGTGTCCTAACTCTAGCACTTTCTTAGTATAGAAGAAAGACTATTGGATTTGAAATTGGCAGACAGGTTCAAATCCCAGCTTTGTTTCTTATGAAGTAGAATTTGGACATGTCTATGTGACTTTGGGTAAGTCATTTTGACTATTGTTCTTTGTTTCCTCATCTGCCAAATGAAAGGATGAGCACTAGAATATCTAAGCCCCCCTCTTTTTCTGAACCTATGATTTCAAGTTTTAGATGCCTCAAAGTGGAAAGATATCCCCTGAAATAGAATAAGCCCTAGATCCTCATCATCTAGGGTCCTCTCCTTTTCCATGAAGAGAACCATTGACTTTGGTTGGAGAGGGAAAAGGTACCTTTGAGCATTTGAGTCATTCTCTTGCTACTTATGCTAAAAATCACATGTTGTGACTTACAGGGACCTGGATGCTGAGTTTTTAGTATGTTCCCTGATTTTTATTTCTGGGTGGAGGTGGGCAATTAATAAGCCTGCTTTTCTCTCTCCAAAATAAGATTTTAGGATCAGGTGAATCTGCTCTCCTCCATAGGCTAGAAGACTTCAAGGTTTCCTCATTCAGTCAATCAGCAAACATTAAGTACCTACTTGTGCTTGGCACTGGGGATTCTAAGGCAAAAATTAAACTGTCTCTACCCTCAAGGTGTTACATGCTACGGGGGAAATAACGTGTGCATATATAAAAATATACAGAATGTGTACAAAATAATGTCCTTCATCTGGACCCAGGGATGGATAGAGGTGTAGAGATGGTGAGAGACTGGGCAGTTAGATGGCACTAGAATAAAGGGCTACACCTCAAGTCAGAAAGACCTGAGTTCAAGTTTGACCTCAGACACCTAATAGCTTTTTGACCAAGAGCAAATCCCTTGACCTTTGTTTGTCTCAAGTTCCTCATTATTAAAATGAGGATAATAATAGCACCTACCTCTCTGTGTTGTTGTGAGGATGGCTAGCTATTTCATTATGAATATGAGCTTCATAAAAATCATTTGTGGTCTCAATTATCCAATAGCAATAACAATAATGATAACTCATATTTATATAGTGCTAGTGCTTTAATGTTTGCAAAGTGTGTCACACATATTTGACCTTCTCTTTCCCTAGTTCCCTGGACCAACTGATAGACCTGAGGTCTTCTGACTCTGAGATAGATGCTAAACTTTAGCATCTTATGACACCTTATACCACTGGGAGAGACATTGTCTGGAATGCTTGGGATGGTCTTGGAGTCAGATCAACTATCTCCTGCAGCAAGCAGTGACCAGTTCCTGTAAGTATCCTGACTCAATCGGTGGCTGAAGAACTTGGATGGGAGCTTCCCTTCTTGCCTTGATCCTGGCCAATGACCTAGTTGCCATGGACTATATGTATATACGTACCCTACAGTAAGCTGAGCCAGCTGCCAGTGGAGGGCATGCCCAACCTCCACCCACTCTTGGAGCCCTCCCTTCTACTCCCCATGCTGAGTCAGCAACCTCCCCCTTGGTGCCCTTGGCTTTCCGCCATCAAGCAAAGCCAAGTCTAGTTACAATGATTTGGTTCATCTGGAATCTCACATCCTGTGCTCCTTTCCAAAATGGTGCTTAGCCAATTTGCACCCCGGGCGGTGAGGAACAGCAGCTCTGGAACAGGGAAAGCCTATTCTACTGAAGGCTTTTGGCCTCCCATGAGGTTCATATGGCCAGCAGTGAGGGCCACGTGGGGAAGTGGGAGGGTCAAGCTGCCAAGGCTTCCCTGTCTCTGTAGACGCCACTGGCTATTTCTGGAGTTATATGGCTCCTACCCAGCAACACCAAGGACCTGGCTGGCAATCAGCAACCCATTGCTTGAGCATGCTAGTTGCTTGGCTTTCCTCCATCCAGCCAGGGCATTTGGATTCATTTCTTGTGTTCTCCTTATGAACCTGAGAAGTAAGCTAGTAGATCTCACGGGGAATTGCTTCCATCGGCATCATTTCATTTCCAGTTCTGAGGGAGGCTTTATTTCCTTACCATGTCCTCTTCACCCTACAAGGACAAATATCATTCCATGGAACCAATGCCTCTAGGGGAAGGATATATATAGGTATGATAAGGAGAGATATAGGGTGGGAGGATGAAAAGTGCTATTGGGAAGTGAGTTAGGCTTGCTTGTCATTGCTGAGTGAAGTTCTTGAAGAACTCCAAATGGTGAGAACTAGATGAAAGGGTCAGTTGTAGTACTAGAACCAAGTCATTGGATTCACTAATTGATTAGGGGTCTATATTATAGCCTCTGACGGTGCTACCATACTGTGCTCATCTGGCCAAAGTAGATAGGTCTTTGGAGGTGGGTTTTATAGGTTTTATAGGTTTATAGGAGAGACCTGGATTGAGCGGAGGTCAATTGTCCAATGGGCTGGGTCTTCTAAGAGAGGAGAAATCCCTTAAATCATCTTTCCTATTTTAGCTAAAAGTCTGGCTCCACTTAGTTTTCAAGGTCAGAGTGACTAATAAAGTATTTCATTTCTGCCCTAAAGTTCCTCTTCATTTTCTTTTCTGCTTTCTTCATAGTGTACAGTTAAGACCTTTGAGTTACATGGGAACAAAATTAACTCTCTTAGGGCAGTGATGGGCAGACTTTTTAAAGAGGGGGCCAAAGGAAAGGAAATGCTCATCTGTCAGTCTGATTCTAAAGCAACTCTTTCAAAGTTTCATTGTATCATATCCTACTCATTGTATTTGTCAGATTAGGAATAATGCTGCATGGCCAGATAGAACATTTCAGGGTGCTGTATCTGGCCTGCGGGCCATAGTTTGCCCATCACTGTTTTAGGGTGTCAAACCCTATTAAGAGGTGGTAGAGTCTGTAAGCTTCTTGAGGACAAGCACCGGAATTTTCATTTGTCTTCATATTCCCCATAGTGGCCCTTGCATGTCATAGACATTGAAGAAAGATCAGTTGAATGAATGAGTTTTCTTAGGTCTCCTCTAGTTCTACAGTTCTGTACCCTCAGAGGCCCACATGGTAAGACAGATGTTGTAGCTGCACTTCTGGCAGAGTTGCAAAGATCAACAGATACACACAGACCTGCCAGAGTGCAAAGACCTTTATCAGCAATCAAACAGCTGGTATTGAGGGAGGTAGTAATGAACTTATCTACTTAGCATTTCTGGGAGAATCCTCAGGCATAAAAACAGCTCCCTCAGCCAGTGCACCTGCACTGTGGAGATGATCAGAAGCAAGGTGTCTCGCTCCACCAAGGCAAGGTTGGTCAGCCTCTTCACAGCTGTTTCCCACAGAAAGGAAAACTCCCCAAGTTCCCAGGCAGTGTAAACTGACCGTGTGTTTATAAAATATGCTCCAAGGCCCAAGTAAAAGAAAACATTTAAAATGCATGAACTTGTAGCAAAGCAAATTACTAGAAATTGAGGGCTGGAGAGAAAAAGAATAGCTTGATGCCAATCAAGTGTCTGCCCCCTTCCATGAACACCCAAACTGATCTGAAACAAGTTACCCAAACATACAAGCCTTTTGAAAATGAAAAATGGTGCTGATATGTGGTTTAAAAGGAAGAGACACCACTTAAATCTTGAAGAGGGTGGTCCCCCAGACAGTGCTAGGAGGAAAATGTCACAGACCACACAGTTACCAAAGGAATCATCAGTCTCTAACTTGCCTTCTGTGCTTTAGAAGCAACACAAGCAATAGGCTCATGAATTTTCAGCTATGGTTTTGGCACCATATGGCTTTTGCAAACTGAAATTGAAGCCAATTGTGCAGTGTCAATCACAGTTGAGAAATCTTGGATGGATAACAGGAATTGGGATAATTACAGACTGAGACACTCTTATGGACCCTTTTCACAGGCTAGAAGGCTATGGGTAATTTCTCTATCTTCAAAGTTATAAGCCATAGTATTGGCTTGTAGCCATCAGAACTTCCTCAAAATGTATGATAGTAAACCTCACCATTAGTCTCCCTTCCCAAAGGACTGGACCTCAGACCTATGTGCTTTAAATTATACTACCGTGGTTTCAACCTTTGCTGGAATCTGGGTCCCCTTTTTATCTTATGGAGTCCCCATTGGCTAGTATAAAAATCACACTAGTACATCAGCACATGACTGCGTTGTGGTATAGGGTAAAGAAAAGCTGAGATACACCAATATTCTCCCCTACTGGGAGAAGTTGAGGCTGATGGATGACTTGAACTATCAAGCTATCAAGTTCTGAGTTGCTATAGGGCTAGAGCCAAACAAATGTTCAAACTAAAGGCCATACCAATATGGTGAGTACTTGGTTCAATAAGCAAGGAGGCTGCCTAAGAAGGGGAAAAACTGGCCCAGGTTAGAAAAACAGAACTGATTAAAGCTTCTGTACTGATCATTATTGGGAATGGGCCTTGAGTAGTCACCATACTTCCAGCCTGGGTGAGATAGGGAGACCCAGTTTCCTTAAAAAAAGAAAAGAAAAGAAGGGGAAAAGAAAGAGAATACTAGATTTGGAATAAAAAGTTCTCAATTTTTCATCCTTTCTCTGTTATTCATTCTTGTGTTATCTTAAGCAAGTCTCTTAGCCTCTTATTTATTAAAAGAGCGGTTGGGCTATATCTCCAAGTTCCCTTTCATCTAAAATATTATGACTCCTAACTGAGATGGGCACTGAAGGTCAGATTAGCTCTGAGAGAACTATTTTCTCAAAATGTCTTCGGAGGATAATCAACCTCAGTCCTTCAATGGAGAACGAGGGGAAAGGGTAGCCAGGGTGAGATACTCAAGGAATTTACTCATTTGGGGATCTTTTATTTGGTAGAGGATGGGGGGTTATAGTCTAAGCTATTTTGGGAATTGTTGGAGTAGTCTAGAGCTTCCAGAACAGAGATTTTAGAAATCATATAATTCTTCCTCCCCACCTTCCTTCCTTCCCTCCCTCATTTCTTTCTTTTTTTGGAAAACATATGCAAAACATATTTCCATATTAGTCATATAACAAAAGAAAACATATAATATTCCTCCCCTGGAAAATAAAATGAAACAAATATGCTTCAATTTGCACTCAGAGTTCATTAATTCTTTCTTTGGAGGTGGATAACATTTTTCATCATGGTCCTCTGGAATTGTCTTAAATCATTTTCTTGATCAG
The DNA here is from genome assembly GCF_016433145.1 of Gracilinanus agilis. Lineage (NCBI taxonomy): Eukaryota > Metazoa > Chordata > Mammalia > Didelphimorphia > Didelphidae > Gracilinanus > Gracilinanus agilis. The sequence goes on along the minus strand of NC_058132.1, from coordinate 192,952,075 downwards.
TGTAGCTAAGTTTTTCACAGTTGATCACTGAATATTGCTTTCATGGTATACAATGCTCTCCTTATTCTGCTCACTTCACTTTGCATTAGGTTCATATGTCTTCCTAGAGTTTTCTGAAATCATCCTGATCATTTCTTATAACCCAGTAGTATTCTATCACAATCACATACAACTTGTTCAGCCTTTCTCCAATCAATGGGCAGCCCCTCAATTTCCATTTCTTTGCCACCACCAAAAGAGCTGCTTAAAATATTTTTGTAAAAATAGATCCTTTCCCTTTTTTCTTTTAAGTTTTTTGAGATATACACCTAGTAGTGGTACTTCTGGGTCAAAGGATATACATAGTTTTATAACCCTTTGGGCATAGTTTCAAATTGAAACCTATATGTTTTCTTGGGATGACTGAAAATTTCTTAGAACTACTCCAGTTCTAAACTAAATACTTAAGGGAAGTGTAAGCATATAAAATTTAAGTTTTATGCTAATATGAAAGTTCTAAAGTAATATTGTGGTCGCCGATTTAAAAATATTATAGCTTAAATCAAAATGACTTTTGGTAGCTTTATTTACAAAAAGATAGAAAGAGTGAAAGTGGAGAAATGTAAGAAGCTAGAGAAATGTCTAGCCTATCACCCTAAATGTTGCTCTGGTGTCCCACTCAGCCCCAGCAGGGCTCAGTAACCTTCAGCCAGAGGACCCTGTGATGTCTTCAGCAAGGGTTCCACCAATGCAGCCTCTTCCAGGAAAGGAAAGCTTCTCTGGAACCAATCTCTTTAGAAGCCAGGAAAGGAAGGCCAGCTACTCACCCAGCAAGCCAATGCAGGATCCAGGGAAAGAGTCTCCTCCTTCAGACCAACTTACCAATACAAAGTCCCAAGAAGCCACCTCCAAAGAAGAAGTCCAAAAGCCAAGTAGAAGTCCAAAAAACCAACTTCCAAATAATTCTAAAAGTGAAATTGAAATTGAAGTCCAAGAAGCCAAAAGTCGAAGGCCAAAGGTCCCCTTGACAGGAAGTTCAGGACTTATTATAGTCCTTTTTCCACTTTACTTTCTATCCCTTCCTCCACTTTACAGGAACCAATTGCAGTCTTTCAATTTGTCTAGCACTGAATGGCCTCTGGAGTTGTCAACCCACTTTAGTAAGTGACTTGCAAACTCTCTTACTTAGTGTTAAGTAGTGTAAGGAGGAAAAAGGGGTTTTATGGGTTCAATATATTAAAAGGTGGTCTCCAGGGGAAATTTCCCCAATTAAGGAATAATCTTAAGTCAAAATTGACTTCTGTGGGAGTTTATTTATTTACAATTAGGAAGGTTGAACGTTGGGAGATTGAGAGAGAGAAACTCTGGCCCGGACCAGAGGCCTGGACCAGGTAAGAATTTAGAGGTCTAGCAGAGGGGCACAGAGGTTAATTAAACAAGGCTTCTAGCCACAAGGCCTCCTCTAAGAAGAAAGGCCTCCTTGAGGCTAGAGCCTCCAGAAATGCCAAGGGAAGAGAAAGAGAGTCAGCCTAACTTACCCACGTGACAATTCAAAGGGAAGCAGTCTGAGGTCCCACCAGAGTCTCAGCATTCCAACACTCCTCCATGAACCTTTTTTTAAATTAATCAGTCAAAAACTTAAACACACCTACTGTGATAATTAAATTAAGTCTACAAAAGGTGAGAGCACCTTCCAATTCTGGGAGGTCCTAACCCACGTGTGCTAGTGTGAGTAACCAATCAAAATTGAGGCACCGCCCCCTACGCTTTCTATGAGAAAAAGTGTCTATTGTGATTGGACATGTGAATTAGGAGGGAGGAGCAGGAAGTGACGCATAAGTGACCCCTTTAAAAGGCTCATCTCTTCTCTAAATACTGCCTTCCTCTCCTTCCTTAAAGTAAAAGTTGGCTCTGGAGGGCTTGGGGCTGTTTATGTGGAAATGTCATTTCCAGGTTTCTGTGGTCACAGAATATCACCATCCATTTACAATGGGAAATGTTATTGGGAGTCTCTCTTCTCAACTTCATCCAGAGACTCAAACACATTGGATAAAAGGAAGGGATTTTCCATTTATAGAGAAAGACTACCCTTTCCCTCTCTCCCCATCTAAGACAAGAAAACAAGAAGCACTAATTAACCCATTACTAAATGCAAGACATTGTGCAAAACCTTCAGGATCTGAAGAAAACAACAAAAAACTGTCTCTGCCCTTGAGGTAATTGCATTCTCCTGGGCTTGCAAGTCCTAACTAAGAACTGCACCTTACTTTATGCCCAGTTTCTTTTCTTAATAAGTCATAATTATAAAATAGACAAATCAAACGTTGCAGCCCATTTCTCAGGGTGAGAATTATAGTTGAGGGTGAATGGGACACAATTGCTTCTAGGGAGGAAAGGTTATAGATGGATTGATGTGTTGCTATGCAACCAATATGGCCCTAGACCCAGTGAATGACATCTCAGTCTTGGTCAGTCTCAATGGAACTAGTCAGAATCTTTATAGAATTCTTGGCCTGGAATTCCATTTTTAGGGCTCAGGGAGCCAAGTTGGAGTTCCTGGTTACCCTTTTGTGGAAGGAGATGGCAAATGACTTAAAAATCTTCCCTGAATTCCCATTTCACCTCTAGATCCACCATAGACTCTACAACTCTGTTTTGAGGGATTTGTCTCTCCCTCTGTTACCCCAAGGCCTAGGAAGCCTCACCAATGCCAGGAACCAGCCCCTGCCACTCCACCAAGGTTCCTGCTGTGAGGTGTTAAATTGGCAACACTTGTGAATCAGTTTTGCCTGGAGGGAAGCCTTTTGAATAGAAAGAAGCTTGAAGCTCAGAGGCATTGATCTTGTGTAGTGTTTAGGAAAGCTGAGTAATTTTTTTTAAGTCTTCCTCCTGCTTTCAGGAAAAGTTAAATCGCATTTCTCTGATACATGGATGGATTCATGACCTAATCCATGTGGATTTCCCCATCACCACTGAGGAGCACAACTCAGGCATGCCATCTCCATGCTGGGTGATTCTTTAAAGGGGATCTGTCCTGCAGACTGGAAATTCCGTCTTCATTACCAGGCCAGAATTCAAGCTCTCCATAGATAGGTTAACTCTCACTCTTTCTACCTGCCATCCCACCCTACTCTATGTGTTCTTGAAGCTTTTATATCTGTCAGTTTTCACGTGAAAGTCATTATTAATAACATGCTACATCCTTCTGATAGAAAAATCTGTTTTCCAGGATGTGGAATTGCAAACTTGTAGAATCTATTTTTTGGAGAGTTAATCTAAAAGTACACAGAAAAGTTCCAGAAATATCATAGCCATTCATCCAATAATTCTGTTGGGGAATACATCCTGAAAATTATAGATCCATACCTGGTATATAAATCTTCATCTAGTTATCTCATTAATTACATATCTACAGACTGATTTCTCTGTGTGTATATTTATAAATGCTGCTTGTTTAAAGATTTTCACAGAAATACTCATAATTGCAAAAAACTGGAAGCAATTTGAATATTCAACAATAGGGCAATGGCTAAATAAATTAATTTGGTGGAATATTATAGTACCTAGGACACACAAATCTTACAGGGAACACAAAGAGATTTGGAAAAATCTTTATGTAATAATGCAGTGAAGAAAATAGAAACAAAGCATTATATACTAGTTTCAACCATATAAGAGGAAAATTGAATGAGAATAAATAAACTACTAATAAGAAGAGAGAGCTAGGTGGCTCAGTGGATTAAGAGCCAGGCTTAGGGATAGAAGGTTCTGGGTTCAAATTTGATCTCAGATATTTCTTCCCTGTGTGACCCTGGGCAAGTCACTTGACTCCCATTACCTAGCTCTTACTGCCCTTCTGTCTTGGAACCAGTGTACACTACTGATTCTAAGATAGGAGGTAAGGGTTTAAATATTTTTTAAAAAGAATTCCAATTTAATTAATTGAAATGCATATTGCTGTTCAGAAATTTTAGTCAGTTGTATTCATGTTCAATATTAAGTTTTAAAATAAAACTTTTAATAAAAATAGAAAAGCCCATCATGCACCTTCTAGTCTTGAACCTGCTTCCCTGGAGGGCCTTGAGAAATTGGAACATGGCTGCCTTGCCACTTCTAAGGGTCCAAGGAAAGGAATGGTTGACAAGAGGACAGAGTCAATTTGCAAATGAGCCAGAAAAATGACAAATCTCTGGGTGCTAAGTACTCCACCCAATGTCTTTACCCTGAACACCCACATATAAGAGGAAGCTGCCATTTCCTACAAAGATGAAAATGGAACAAAGTGATAGAAAGTCAGGGAATCAATTACAAGGCTGAGATTCCCATAAGTAAGAAAAGGAGTGCAAACACAAAGGATCAGTTAACATCTGACTTTGAAAGCATTTCAGATTCTCTGGGGTCACTCAGCTCGCACTTCTACCCCAACTCTTTGCAGCTTAAGCAGAGAGGAAGGATGGGCTACTTTAGTTCTGAAGTCAAGAATTATTCAAGGGGCAGCTAGGTGACTCAATGGATGGAAAGTCAGACCTAGAGATGGGAGATCCTGGGTTGAATCTGGTCTCAGACACTTCCTGTGTGACCCTGTGCTGTGTGACCCTGGACAAGTCACTTAACCTCCATTGCCTAGCCCTCCCTGCTCTTCTGCCTTGGATATTTTTTATCAATTCTAACACAGAAGGTAAGGGTAAAAAAAAAAAAAGACAGTTACTCAACAAAGATTAAACAGAAACAATATGCATAGCACTATGCTAGGCCTGTGGGGGATATAAAGAAATATAAAAGATGGTTTCTATTCTTAAAGAGTTCTTTCTCCTTGAAATTACTCTGCATTATTTGGAATTTATTTTTGTCTGGATATTATATTCCCCTCCTCCCCAGGAGAATAAAAGCTCCTTGAAGTCAGAAATTTTTATTTTTTATCTTTGTATTCTTGGGGTATAACACAGTAGTACCTTGCACAGAAGGCATTTAATAAATGTATATATTGAATTAAATTGAAAAATCTAGTTAGGGCAGTAAAACTTGCATTCATGAAGTTAAATAAAAATAGAAAAGTTAAACAGGACAAGAATATAAGAGATGGAAAAAGGAAAAGAACCTATATGTTCTAAAATATTTATAGCAGCTTTCTTTGTTGTGGCAAAGAGCTGGAAATTCAGGGGATGCCCCTCAATTGGGGAATGGCTAAACAAGTTGTGGCACATGATTGTGATGTTGCACCACCTTAAGAAATGATGAACAGATTAATTTTTTAAAAAGCATGGTAAATGGCTGGGCAAAGTGTGGTATATGAATTGATGGAATACTATTGCACTATAAGAAACAATGAGCAGATTAATTAAAAACATTTGGAGAGGGAAGCTAGGCGACTCAGTGGATTTGAGGGCCAGACCTAGAGATGGGAGGTTATGGGTTCAAATTTGGCTTCAGCCACTTCCTAGTTGTGTGACCCTGGGCAAGTCACTTAACTCCCATTGCTTACCTTTATCATTTTTCTGCTTTGGAACCAATGCACAATATTGATTCTAAGATGGAAGGTAAGGGTTTAAAAAACAAACTTAGAAAGAATTACATGGGATAATGAAGAATGAAACAAGTAGAACACCCAAGAGAATATTATGTGCAACTACAGATTTAATACTTGAAGAATAACATGTGAATGCTCACTTCCAGAGAATGAACTGAAAATGGAAACATGAAAGTCAGAACTTATATATACATATCTGTTTGCCATATAATACCTTCTGTAGGGTGGGGTGGGGAGGGAAGGAAAGGCTGAAATACCTGGAAATAAATTCTATTAATAAACAAACAAAAAACATGGAAACACATGAAATTATGAAAAGTGAAACAAGCAAAACTAAGAGAATGTATTTAGCAACAGAAATATTGTTTGAAATATGTGTATGTCCACCTCCAGAGAAAGAATTGATAAATAGAAACAAGCAAGCCGTAGTTTTATATATACAGATATCTTTTTGTCAAATAATGTCTTCTCAAGAGTGCGAAAGAGGAAGTAAAGGAGGGAGATACCGGAACTTAAATGTAACAAACAAATATATAAATATAAAAAAGAATATGAGATGTCACAAGGGAGCATTTGATTAATTGTCAGATAAAAGGCAGACACATTCATTCTTCATTCTGCCCCTTCTTCCTAGATCGACACTCCACTGAACTGAGTGGGAGGAAAGGAGAAAGGTGAAAGGGGTAGTTCTCAAAATGAATGTGACAAGCTCTAAAAGAAAATCACACCTGAGGTAAGGTTTGCCCTGGGTAACCCCCTCTTTACCTCAAGTCTGATGTCAGCTTATGCTTCTTGAAATTGGGTCAAGACTTTCAGTTATATGCTCCCAAGAGAGGATTACTTGGTAAGACCTGAGCGGAATTTTCCCCTTTAGACACCAACCATATCCTCCATCCTTTTCCCTCTCCCATCCATCCTACAGTCTTACTCCAAGTCCTAATCATCTCTTAACCATTATGATTCATTATTGCAACAAGGGGCCCTTGGGTAACCCACTGTTGCTCATTCCTGGTTAATTTACAACCAGCTAAAGTCATGTTCACAGAATCATAAAAGTTTTCATCTACCACCCACTATTGCCCCTGTGGTTAACAATTTCCCACCACCTGTTTCTCTCCCTGAGCATTTATTAATCAATTACTGGCCACTGAGGAAAAACTATCGCCATTATCCACCTCCTCTTCTCTTATCCCCATCTGCAACCCATTCCAAACCTGCCCACTCCTTCTACTATACCTTCTAGAATTCCAGTGCTCTACTACATCTTGGCCCATCACCAGCCATCTTGACTTTTGTCCTGCCACTGGACTTTGAAAGCTCTGGAAGAGGAGAGTGAGACTGATGATTTTGTGCAACTCTGCCTCACTAAAATCCAATTCACAAGCAAATTAAGACATCACTCATCATGATGCCATTGGTCTTCAAAACAAAAAATGAACAAGAACAAAAAAAAATGAACAAGGAATCTCAGTTCCCTCTCAAAGAAACTACTCTTTGGACCTTTTGCACAGTCTTTCCATCAACTAGCACTCACTAAGACCTGATTCTCCCTTGCCTACTCGACACTCTCCTTCCTCCTCCAATCCCCTATTCTTTCATAACATTAATTCCTGGTCATCCTCCCCATAACTGCTTTTACTTTAATATATATCCCTCAACACATTGGCCCTGGAGGGGAAGTCAGAGTACTCCTTTGCTTCTTTGTTTATTGCCACTCATCCCTTGCCAAACCTCAGCCCTGAATTACTTCCATCACTTGCCTCTCCTCCACTGTGACTTATGCTGCTGAATGGTGCTAGAGGAAATTACACAATCATGATAACTAGATATAATATAAACTTCTCTTATCCAATATTTCAGGGATCCTCGATGCAGCAAAAAAGCAATCCTTTTATTCTTTCATTATTCTCTATGGTACTCCTCACAAAAGTATTTCTAAACCTTCTTCTATTCAAAACTCTCCCACTTCTCCCACTCCACAATCACCTCAACCAAGGCTCTGGTCTCTTATTTTACCAAGAAAATGCAAGTTTGTCAGTGCAAAGCCAACTTTTCTTCCCCCTTCTCTTCCTCCTCTCAAAAGTTTTTGACACTATCCCTCACTATTGTTTCTATTCTTTCAGTCTCTGAGAATATGTCTTCTCTTTGCCAAGACTGACTCTTCGAATGTGTACTTGATTTTATTCACTCCCTTCTTCTCCATCAGATAGCAATTTGAATCACCCCCTTTCTCTTTAAATGTGAACTCTTCCCTCTGATGGGTGAAAAACAGTCACTGCACAATCTAAAGATGTTACTCAGACTCTGTGAAGGTGCGACAAATCATCATAGTTGCTTTCTGTGCAGGTGTGTGTGGGGGAATCTTCTGAATTGCAGTACTGAGGACAATGATGGTCTATAGATATAGGAAAGGCAGAAAATTATGGGTATGAGATGAAACTGTGGAAACAAGTACATCGTTAATTGGTGCTTCTCTCCAACCACTCTCACCCTCTTAACATGAAGGAGTAATATATGGACCACACAAGTGCTGCACAAATCTCCACAATATATAAAAAGTTGTAGAGGATGCTGTCCCAAATGTTGAATGGATCCACACTGGAAGAATAACAGCATCAGTTGAGAAGGTATAAATGATTTGCAAAATATATTGATGGAGGGAATATCCACATAAATGACATCATTACTAGTTGAAGGATTTAAGTAGCATCATAGAACTAATTGAACCCTTCAGCATTATTTTACTAAATGTCATATTTTTGGAGTATTAGTTGAAGGAATATGGTGGTGTCCATATCATTAAATACTGATCGATTCCTTAAGACTGATTTATATTTCTTATATGTATGTTATACATACTTATATGTAAGTTTTGTTTTATTACTTAACTGAGGTCTATATTCTAAACTTAAAAAATACACATCTATTGGTAGTATTGAATCCTGTCATTACTGGGAATACATTTATAGAACTATTTTACTAAATGTGCAAATATCAAATTTAATGTCCTCAGTACTGAAATGATAAGTGGTAAATAATTTTATCAATGGGAGTAGATGAACAATGTGATAAGTGTAGAATTAAGAAGAAAAAAGAAATATAATTGCAGTTATTTTGTTTGTTTAAAGTATACTTTCAATAGCCCTGAAGTGTTCACTCCTGCAATGTAACATCAATATTTTCTCAGTGATGACATTTGCCTTTGAATCATGGAATACCAGCATCTCAGAAGAATTAAAATAAAAATAAGGATTTGTGGAAAATTAAAAAAAATTCAACTCTCCCTATCATTTGGTTCCTTACCAATTGCCTTTATTTAAATACAACCAAGTCTCCTCAAGCCTTCAAAAACTAAAACCATAAAATTTTGTAAACTCTTCTATTCCTTCAAGCTATCATCCTATATTTCTCTTCCTTCTTATAGCCAAACTCCTTGAAAAAGTTGTCTATACTTACAGTTTCTGCTTTCTTTCCCCCTTATTCTTCAATTCTTTGCAATTTGACTTCTGATTTTGTCACTTCACTGAAACTTCTCTCTCCAGTTACCAAAGATCTCTCAATGACTTAATCTGATTTTTTCCCAGTCCTCATGCTTTTTGACCTATCTACTGCATCAAACACTGTTCTTGACCCTCTCTTTTTGGAGTCTCTCTCCAGTCTAGGCTTTCATGACACTACTTTTCCTTGGTTTGTCTTCTACCTATCTAACTACTCTTTTGTTAGTTTATTATCAAGCTCATACCTCTTAACTATGGGTGTTCTCCAAGGCTCTATCTCCCATTCTTCTTTCTCTATATTCTCTCTCAAAGAATAATGGTATTATGGGTACTTCTCCTGGATTTAATTTTAATCTCCTTATAGATTACTCCTTGATCTGTATATTTGACCTCAATATCTTTCCTGAACTTTAATCTAGCATCACATCAATTGCCTATTGGAATTTTAACCTAGTAGACATCTCATATTCAACATATCTAAAACTGAACACATTATCTTGATATCAAATTTAAAGGCAGCTAAATCTTGTGTGGATAGAACACTAGTCCTAGAATCAGAAAGACTTGAATTCAAATCCTCAAGCATCTAGTTTGAGATGTCTAAAAGGCAATTAGAGATGTGAGATTGGAAGTCAGCAGGGAAGCTGGGGCTTGATAGGTTGGACTCATACTAGCTGTGTGACCCTGGATAAATAAGTCACTTTAGTCTCTGTCTATCTCAGTTTTCTCATTTGTAAAATGGGGATACTAATAGCACCCTGTATAATTCTCCTCAGAAGGGAATGTATGTTTTATAATATGTAATGTAAAGTTTAAATTCTTTTGAGAGTAATTTCAGGATAAGAAATTTGCCATCTCCCCAGAATCCAGACAACGAACCTCTTTGGAGAAGGCACCATGAAGATGCCTGAAGAATCTACACTACATCATGAAGATCCAAAATGAACTTTGGGGTGCAGTTGGTTGAACTATGGGGAGTTGAATGCTGAATGTACACTCTTATGCCGAAGGGAACTGCCCCTAATTGGCTTTTTGTCAATATACCTAGCAATCACAGGATCATCGTTTTTGTCCTCTATTCTTTTTACCCCCAAATTTCTGTAATTTAAAAGTTAGTTATGTTTACAAGAGCTTTCAGGGAGACTGGTCTCCCTCCGCTCTTCAGGGGGAAATGTGATATTGGAAACTTGGGAGTCCTTGAACTAATTTTGAGATTCCTGATCTAAACTTCCTGTGGACATTTAGGACTCTTTCAAAACTACATTTCTCATGATTCCTCTTGTGTAATGAGGTGGACAGGAAGTATGATAACATACACAGAAGTATAAAGACTCAGGATGGGATTAGTATGCTCTCTTTTTCCTGTTACTCAAAAGAACTGAGCAGAGTGGCCAAAAATAGCACAAAAATGGCAAGAGCAGGTCCACAGCTCTGGAGAGGATTCTAAATGCTCTCAGAATTCTGCCCGTGGGGCAGGGTACAAAATTATAGCAAAATTGTGGCTTGTTATGCTATCAGAAAAATTCAGAGTTATGTCTCCAAACTTCAAGTGGTTGCCATTAATGTAAGAAATAAAATTAATATAGAGGGACAGAATTAAAAATATCATGGTTTCAAAGGGTTTATTGAAAGTCATTTAGAAAAATGAAGCCATGTGCCTATTAAGATTTAGTTCAAATGCCACACCACCAAGCTGCTTCAGCAGGAAAAAGAGAGCATACCAATCCCGTCCTGAGTTTTTATACCTCTGTGTATGTTATCACACTTCCTGTACACCTCATGACGCAAGAAGAATCATGGGAAAAGGAGTTTGAAAGAGTCCTAAATGTCTACAGGTAGTTTAGATCAGGGACCTCAAAATTAGTTCAAGGACTCCCAAATTTCCAATATCACAACCCACCACACAGAATTGTTTTAAGGCTAAAATGAGATAATATTGACAGTTTTGCAGAACTCTAAAGGCTATGTAAATATTAGCCATTATTATCTCCCTTTCCTTCCCCCCAACCACTTTTCTCCCAAACTTCTCTATTTCTGTTGAAGAAGCCACCATTTCGCTAAGCTTATAACCATTCTTTTGTGCTCAACTCACTCTCCCTTTTGTATACAATCAGTTTCTGAATGTTGTCCTTTCTATCTCTGTAATACCCCCTCTCATCTGATCACTGCTCTCTGCTTAAATAGAGATCATCTTCATTCAAGCCCTGATTACTTATTACTTGGATTATTGCTAGAGCCTCCTAATTATTCTCCCTGCCTCTAATCATTCCTCACTCCACTCTAGGCCATTGTACATACTTTTGCCAAAGAAATTTTCATTAAGCTGGCCATATCCTCTCTTACTCATTAAATTCCACAGCCTTCCTATTATCTTTAAAGCCAAATGTAAACTTCTTTGGGTAATTTTTAAGCCCTTCACACACTCAACCCAACCCATCTTTTTATTTTTTGATTTAATTTATTTTTCAAAATCCTTACCACCTTCCTTCTTAGAGTCAATATTGTGTATTGGTTCCAAGACATGAGTGGTTAAGGGCTAGGCAATAGGGTGACTCACCCAGGGTCATCTAGATAGGAAGTGTCTGAGATCAGATTTGAACCCAGGACCTCCCATCTCTAGACCTTGCTCTTAATACACTGAGTCACCTAGCTGCTCCCCGACCTGTCTTTTTAGCCTCATTGTATATCAATTTCCCTCTTGCACGCTGTGATCCAGTCACCTTCTCTCTCTGTTCTCAAAAACTTAAAACTTCATCTCCCATTTCCATGCCTTTGGATGGGCTGTGATCCTTAGTATCTCTTCTCCTTCACGAACTTCTTCTTCACTTCTGATTCACAGAATCCTTCTTTTCGAGTCCTAGTTCAAGGAGGACTTTCTATGCATGAATTAATCTATCCTTCTTCAGAATGTGTTTGCAGCACATTCTATTCACCTAGGCCAGTGGCTTCTGCAAATCAATCAATACAAACACATTTATTAAGAACCTACTATGTGCCATTCACTGTTTAAAGCACTAGAAATTTAAAAAAATGCAAAAGACAGTCCCGGCCTTCAAGAAGCTTATAGTCTAATGAAAATGGTAATGTGCAAGCAAATGTCTACACAGCAAGATATCTGCAGGATAAATAGGAAATAATTAACAAAGGGAAGGCACTGTTATTGGTTGATAGGGGTTAGGGAAAGATTCCTGTAGAAGATGGGATTTTAGTTGAAATTTAAAGGAAGCCAGAGAAGTCAGTAGTCAGAATTGAGGAGGGAGAGCATTCCAGGCATGTGGGATAGCCAGAGGAAATGCCTGGAGCTAAGAGATAGAGTGTTTTTTTTTTCATGGAATAGCCATGAGGCCAATGTCACTGTGTTGAAGAGTATGTGTCACAGATGTGTCATAGAGATGTGTCATAGATGACTAAAAAGGTAGGAGGCAGCTAGGTTATGAAGGGCTTTGATTGCCAAAAAGGTCATATTGTATTTGTTCCTTAAGGCAAGAGAAAACCACTGGAATTTGTTGGGCAGGGAGAATGACGTACTTAGACCTGTGCTTTAGGAAAATAACTTTAGTGACAGAATGGAGGATGATCTGAAGTGAGGAGGGACATCAGGCAGGCAGACCCACTGAAAGTCTATGGCAATAATCAAAACATGAGGTGATGCACTGTGGTGTTGACAATGTCACATGAGATAAGGGGCCCATTGAGAGATATTGAAAGGTGAAATTGATGGACCTCAGCAGCAGATTACATATGGGGGAGGAGAGATTGAAGATCCAAGATGGCTCCCTAGGTTGTGAGCCTAAGGGACGGGGAGAATGGTGTTACCTTTTATAGTAATAGAGAAGGTAAGAGTTGGTGAGGGTTTAGGGAGAAAGATAATGAATTTCATTTTGGACCAACTGAGTTTAAAAGTCTACTGGACATCCAGTTTGAGATGTCTGAAAGGCAATTAGAGACACAAAATTGGAAGTCAGCAGAGAAGCTGGGGCAGGATGAGTAGATTTGAGAATCATCCATGTAGAGAAAGTAATAATATCCAAGGGAGCTGATGAGATCACCAAGTGAAGCTGTATAGGAGCAGAGAAAAGAGGGTCCAGGACAGAATCCTGAGAAACACATATGGTTAGAGGGCATGCTCTAGAACAGTGATCCCCAAAGTGGGTGCCACCGCCCCCTGGTGGGTGCTGCAGTGATCCAGGAGGGTGGTGAGGCCACAAGTGCATTTGGGGCGGTGAATAACTGTAAGGGGGCGGTGATAGTATGTGACAGGGGGCACTAAGTAATATTTTTTTCTGGAAAGGGGGTGGTAGGCCAAAAATGTTTGGGAACCACTGATCTAGAAGGAGACCCAGCAAAGGAGACAGAGAAACAGTCAGATAGGTAAGAGGAAAACCAGGAGAGAGTGGCATCCTGAAAACCTAGGAGAGAGTATCAAGTAGGAGAGAGTGATCAGCAGTGTCCAAGACTGCAGAGGGGTCAAAGAGAATGATGACTGAGAAAAAGCCAGCAGATTTAGCAACTAAGAAATCATTAGTAACTTTGGAAAAAGCAATTTCTTGAACTAACACCAAATTTAACCAACCATTCCATGCTACCTTCTAGATCTGGTGCACAAAATAATGTTATTTGTTTCTCACCATGATTTGTTAAGTTTGTTGTATTACTGTATCTATGATGCAACTGACCTACCTAGGTGATTTGATACCATTAAATATTTAACCTACTTAAATATCTGAGAAGATTCTAAAAGCATGGAACAAAATCACTGATAGTGCTTTTTAAAAAAAGGGCAACTAAGGAGATTTCAGCAAGTATTGACCCAGGTGATCTTATTTCTATAAAATCCTAGGAGAAAATGCATTCAGAGTCTCTTTAACAAAAATATGAAAAGGGAACAGATAGACTTTTGTAGCCAGTTTCTACGTTAGACCACTGTCAGTTGACAACTGAATTGATGAAGAAGTTTAAAGAACATAAGATCACTCTGTGGTTATTCTTTATTAAATTGAAAAAAAGTTTTTGACTGTAGAATAAAATATAGCTTTGAAATCTCTCCTTGGTTCAGCAAAAGAATGCAATAAAGTTTTATTTAGCACTTACTGTATGCAAACCACTGTGTTAAGTACTGTGAACAAAACGTAGAGAGAGAAAAATGAAACCATCCTTGACCTTTAGGAGTGATCGTTCATATGTAAGTTAAAATTATGTAATGATAAGTACAATGATGAAGACCATCATCCAGCATCAACAGAGAGACTCATGTTCAAAAGTAGAGTTTGCTGGTGTCATGGAAGACACCCAGGGAATAGGATATGACCCTTTTTAGGTTTGCAAAGTTTTAGGTTTGCCTTTTAGTCCTGGGAAGAAGGTAGTACAAATGTAATTATCCTTATTTTACAGGTAAGGAAACACACTCAGAGAGAGGTACTATATGACCTGATCTAGCTTCTATGGCTATAGTAAATGATAGTACTTGATTAAAAAATATCTTCTGACTCCAAATTCAATGTTCTTTCTAAGTATATCATGAAATGATGAATTTTACATAGTTAAAGTGGGACAGCTAGGTGGCATGGTAGATAGGAGTGATGGGCCTAGAGTCTGGAAGATTCCTCTTTGTGAGTTCAAATCTGGCCTAAGTCACTTGCTAGTTGTGGGCAGTGAGCCTGTTTGACTTAGTTCCTCATTTGTAAAGTGACCCAGAGAAGGAAATAGCAAACAATTACAGTGTCTTTGCCAAGAATGGGCTGAAAAACTACTGAACAACAATATACATGTAAATATTTGTATATTATCAATATTATACATTGACCTATCCATCCATATTGTAAAAACAAAATGGAAGAAAAAGACATATTAATCAGATGATAATATATACTTTTTATGTTCTTGGTGATCTCTATTCTTAAACAACAATGGACAGAGATATTAGTGCAGTTCCTGAATTTCTGAATTGGAAGGGAACTCTGCAAGTCATCTAGCCCCACTCGTGCCCAGAAAAGAATCTACCATATGCCTGACAAATAATCATCCAGTCTTTGTTTGAAAACCTCCAGGAGAGGAGAAGAATATAGTACACCTCTCCAAAACAGTTAATTGTAAAGATTCCCCCTACCCTTATATCTCATCTCAATTTGTCCTTGTTGCAACTTCTACCCATAGCTACCATCTATGACCAAACAGAATAAATTGAGTTCATCATAACTGACTTTAAACTTTTTGAAGATAAGCTATCATGATCCTACTAATTACTCTCTTCTACAAGTCAAGCATCCCTAATTCCTTTTTATTCCTTTAAAAAGAAAAGAATTTCTTTTCCTTCCCTATCTCTTTCCTGTGGAAAAGAAAAAGCTTACTCCTTTGAAGCAAATATGTATAGTCAAACAAAACAAAATTTCTCATTGGACATGTTAAAAAATATGTTTAATTTTGTACCTTGACTTGCTCACCTAGGTCTGGGACAAAGTGGATAGTATATCATTGGTCCTTCCTCAGTTCCTTCAGTCTTTGGACTCTTAGCTTCTTTATATCTTGGTTGTACTCCTATGGACCTTCTAAGCTTGTCAATGTACTTCCTAAAATGAAGTGCTTGGAATGGAGCATATCACTACAGATGAGATTATTATAACTTTATTCCTAAAAGGCATACCTCTATTGTCATTGATCCTTATTTTTCGAAGAGGGCCAATGGCATCATGGGTGATGTCTTAATTTGCACATGAATTGGATTTAAGTGAGGCAAAGTTACACAAAATCAACAGCCTTATTCTCTCTTCTGGAGACACCCAAGTCAATAGCAAGATGAAAGTCACAACGACTAGCAATGTCCTAGAATGCAGCCTTTGTGACTGTTGGAATAAACAGTTCTGCCATGGAGGAAGTCTTCACCTTCTTGGGAAGGACACCCTCCTAAGTCACTGATGGGTTTGTGACCCATTGGTTACTTTCACCCTGATTGAGCCTGTCAGTGGTTTTATTTGGCTGTGGCCTCTGTACATGCTACAATTTCTTAGAGCCATAGGTGAGAGTTGGGTGACAGGTAGATGCCAAAGGAGAATGAACAGCCCTGAAAAGGGCTCACAAGCCCTCAAACCAGAAATCCTAATCCTCCATGAAAATTCCATACACCCCCCATGCCTCTATTAATGCAGTTCTATCTGTGTAGCTCTTTGTGTCAAAGTGAATAGAGAGCTACAAGCAAGCAGGTACTCGATAAAAAAGCTTTTAGGTATTCATGGTGAAGGTAGTAATTAGAAGAAGTAGGCAGTATGGCTTAATGGAAAGAGCATAGGATTTGAAATCAGGATAACTGGTTCTGCTTCTTACTACCTGGATGATCTTGAGCAAGTTCCTTTTCAGGGGCTCTGCAAGTTCAAAACTATGTTCATAACAATACTAAAACATTTTAATTTCTAATAAGGCAAATACCAATGGATGTAACCCACATAAACAAAAGTTCTTTAAATGTTTCATTAATTTTTAAGTGTGTAAAGGGATCTTGAGACCAAAGAGTTTGAGAACTGCTGAATTTGATCACCTCTAAGATCCCTTTGGGCTCTGAATCTTATCAGTCAAGTTTTGACTGGTCTGATGAAGACCCCTTGGTCCTTTCAGCAATGATCCTATTCTGCTCTAGGTCTTTGGCTTCGAATTCCAGATGTTTTCACTTGCCTGGTGCAGACTGCCCTGCCCTGGTAAAGGAACAGCCCCCTCAGGCTTAGTGAGTCATGTAGGTTGTTGAGGATATGATGATTTGTGGCTGCTGCTGCAAATTAATATATTCATGCGTAGACACCTGAGAAGGAAAGTTAGAAACTGGGGGAAAATGGGTAAAGGAGATATATATAGAGAGGGAATACAATAAAGGAAGAAAGACTCAGAGACAAAGGGTTCAACAACATGGGCTCCAGTGTGTGTGCTCCTCTGATGGTGGAAAAGAGAGAGAGCTACACATGTCCCCAGTCTTTTATTGGAGAATCAAGGAATGGGGAATAGAAGATAGTTAATGAACATGTGACATGGCATATGATTTGACATTGGTATCAATTGCTAACCACAAGATCAAAGAGGAGGCTAATCAAAGATGTGACCTGGTAGGGAATCTGGTCTGTCAAGGTAGGAGCTAGGACCCTGTGGCAGCTAACGGCCTGCCCAGGAATTCTCCTGATCTTTGGACTGTAGTTTTGGAGAGTGGTCAGAATTAATAGAGTACCAATTAAATACAATGATCGAGAAATAATATGACCGTGAGTCTGGTACATGAGCACATGGGATACAATATTGATGCATCAATAATACTTTCATGATTAGAATATACCTGGGATGCCGCATGATTGATATCAGCCCAGGGAGTGAAAAACTTAGAAGTTTTTCTAGTGCCCAGCAACAGGTGCTGGCAGAAGGGAGGACTTCATAAATGCTAGCCAATGAATGATGGGTTTCATGCTTTTCTGTAAAGAGCTGAAGTGGTATCCTGTCTTAACCCACCTCACAAGATTATCATGCTCTAAAATTTAGAGCTGAAAAGGATTTTAGAGATGACATAGTCCAATGTCTTTATAACATAGGAGGCAATTGAGGCTCAGAGGGGATGAAGGAACTCTTCCCACTTTAATTGTTGATCATAGCTCCTTTAAGTGAACTGGTAGTGCCATCTTCAGAGGAATTAAGTGGCTCAGGGGATGGAGTGGGGCCTGGAATCAGGAAGACTCAAACTTCATGAGTTCAAATCTGACCTCAGACACTACCTATATAACTTTGGGTAAGTCAGTTAATCTTGTTTGTCTCAGTTTCCTCATCTATTAAATGAGCTGGAGAAGGAACTGGCAAACTACTCTAGAATCTTTGCCCAAAAAACCCAAATGGGATCACAAAGTGTTGGATGTAACTGAAAAATAAACAACAGTGGCATCTGTATTCTCCCTCCATGGCACAGTGAGGGAGGTATATACCTATAGAATGCTAAGTCACTCCAGACCAGAATGGAAAAATGATCACAAAGTCTCTTATTCTCCCATGCCTTTTTGGTACTCACCCCCTTTCACTTCTCTTATGATGCTACAGATACCTTCCTGTCAGTCAACAAACATTTAAATCTATTCCAGGCCCTGTGCTAAGCAATGGGAAAAGAAACATAAGCCGAAAGACAGTCCTTGTCATCAAGGGGCTTACATCATAATGGAGGAAGACAATGCAGCCTGACAATCTGACAAGGGGGTGGGGAGAGGAAAAGTTACCATACGAAGACATATGGTAGAGGATGTCATGGCGAGAGGAGTCAGCAGTGAAGCCTGGAGGGGAATGAAGACCTCTTTGGCCTGGGTCTCCTTGAAATCGAGGTTCTGGAGGAACCAGACTATCAGAAGGTGGGTCTAAGTCCTTAATTCCTTGTTCCAAATCTCTCTTTTTAATTTATTTTTATTTTTATTTTATTTTTAAAACCCTTTCCTTCTATCTTAGAATCTATACTATGTATTGGTTCCAAGGCAGAAGAATGGTAAGGGTTAGGCAATGGGAGTTAAGTGACTTGCCCAGGGTCACACAGCTAGGAAGTGTCTGAGGTCAGATTTGAACCTAGGACCTCCTGTCTCTAGGTCTGGTTTTCAATTCACTGAGCTACCCAGCTGCCCCCAAATCTTTCCTTTTTAGATAGGACCCTGTACTCTTGACCATTCTTGCTCTTTTGACACCCACTAAAACTTGCCCATGTTAGTTCTCATTCCTGGGGATCCCATTCTCTCTTATGGAAATAATAAAGTAGACTATAATAAGTTAATGTATTAATTCCCCCAGGTAATGCCCATTTTTACTGGGCCTTTTGGAGACAGTGATAACCCAGAGGAATGGTTTTAATGAAGGGAGAAGATATTAGACCCTGAGACGGGCCAATATGAGAGATATGATGGGGATAGAATCTCTAATTTCACACCAATAGGGCTATTTTTTTAGGAAGCATGTAGATTACTGGAGAATGAGATGCCATTTGCTTTGGGAAACTCCAAAACCCTTGTCATAGAGGGACTTAAATTTCTTAAGAGCCAAGGAGGAAACTAGCTTTCAATCTCAGGTTCCCCATAGCTGTTTGGTTCTCAGACTTATTGGGAGCAAGTTCTTAAGGTTATTCATTTAAAATGGGAAGCAACTTTAGAGACAACCAATCCCCACCCACTCATTATATGCCTATGAAGGCACAGAAAACTTATATGACTTGTCCAGGGTCTCCTAAGTAGTTAATGTCTGAATTAGGATTTGAACCCCAAGTTTAACATATTTTATCTCTATATATCTCTATATACCAAGGCTGTCTTCCCATGACAGAGAACATATCTAAAAGAAAAAAAATTAGGTTTATAGCTTCATGGAATAAATCATAGTGTTAACTGGAAGAAGATTGAAGTTGATGTATTCTTTGAAGCAGGATTGGTTCAGAGGTGGCAGAAGATCCTGCCAAGGCCTTTCCAGGAATCATTCCATCGATCCCATCTTTATTTTACCTGACCACCAACATCATAAATGGGTGGAATTTGCAGAAAGATGTATTTATGTTTAGTGAAAGGCAGTTATTTGACTCAATATACATAGTGCCGGACTTGGAGTCAAGAATACCTGACTGCAAGTCCTGCCTCAGACTCATACTAGCTATGAGACCCTGGATAAGTCACTTAAATCTCAGTTCACCTCAGTTTTCTCATATGTAAAATGGGAATAATAATAGCACCTATCTCACAGGATTTTTGTGAGAATAAAGTGAAATAAAATTTGTAAAAGGCTTTGTAAATCTCAATAAACCCTTCATTTATGTGTTGTATTAATGTTATTATGAAAGGAAATCCTTTCTGAACATAAGAGCAGGCCCGAAGAATAATGAATTGCCCCAGGAAACCGGGGGTTCCCAGTTCCTGGAGGTAATGAGTTTTTTTTGCATCTTTTTGCATTTTCCTGAGGTGAGAACTGAAAAGCTGTGTTGTTGCCTTTGTCTGCAGAATTACTGTGGCACAGAGACTATGTAATGAGTAATTCTCCTTGAGCAAAAGTTATCTCATTGAGAACTCTTTCTGGGTCAACACAGATACAGGGAAGTAGGAACATAAACTTTAGGGGTGAAAAAGAGCTTGGAGATTATTGAGTTAAAACTCTCATTTTGGAGATGACATTAGTGAGAGAGGTCATGTGCTTAACAAAGAACTGAAGATCTTCTGATTCACACCAAGTGTTCTTTCTTCTTTGTTGCTTAGGTTCCACCCATGGCCAAACTGTTTTGGAGTTGGAAGAGACTCATCAAGAAAATCAACCCAGAATTTGCCAGGAGAGGTGATTCCCTGGCCACCTCTTCTTATTAAATCATAAAATCATGGGCATGAACTTGAGAATCATCTAGTCCAAATGTCTCATTTTATCGGTGACTACATTAATGTTCAAAGAAGCAAGCGACTGGTTTCAAGTCACACTGGTGATTAGAGGCGCAGTTGCACTCCTCATTTCTGTGACCCCATGAGATTAAGGGGAAAAATATGCTGGGTCTAAGAGGTCACCGATCATCCAGTCCAACGATGCCAAGCATATGTATGCCAAGCAAAAGGCTGAGGCATTACAATAAGAAGTATGGGGCATATTATCTCTACAATGCCAAAACAAATTTTAATTTATTTGAAAGGACAAGTTCACATACAAAAATTTGTGAATAAGACCTATATATATATATATATACATTCATATTATATAAACAGATATATGTATACAAAATAATATGCATATATATTTACATCATAGGATCACAGAATTTAAAACTATAATTTAAAACTTAGTGATCAATTCTAGTCCAAGCCGAGGCTTAAAGAACTTAAGTGATTTGCCAAAAGTCACACAGGTAAGAAGTAATACAAATATTAAATAGGAAAGGAAAAGAAAAAAGAGAATTATCTACAATCAGTAGTTGGTTAATAATGATAGCAAACATTTATAGAGTACTTACAGTGTGTCAGGCACAGTACTACTAAGTGCTTTACAATTATTTTCTCTCATTTGATTCTCACAACTTTGGATGATGGTAGGTGCTGTTATTATCCCCATATTACAGATGAGGAAACTGAGGCAAATTGAAGTTGAGTGGCTCGCCCAAGGTCGCAAGCTAGTAAATGCCTGAGTCTAAATCTGAATCTACATTTTACTGACTCTGGGTCCAGTGCTCCTACTGCTGCTCATTGGTCTCTCTCTGAGCCTCTACTTCACTGCTTTGGTGTTCTGCTTGTCCAATAAATAGTCTTACTCCATAGAGGATAGTCTTGAAATTTCAGTGCATCTTCCTTGGGAGAATCTGTACATCTGTACACCAAAATGTCTCTTTGCCCTTTCCTCATAATTCCTTTGAGAGAGAAGAGCCAATCTGTAGTTCTGTTTTTCCATGAGAAATAACAGTAACAATGAAGGTAAGAAGGATTTACCCTGGACAAAAATAAATAAGTGAAGAGTTTTTGGGGGTTCCCTTAATGCGCTTCTGTGTGTGCCTGCTCCAGGGGTGCCAGTGCTCTCAGGTTCTTCTCTAGTTGCCTTGAGCCTCCTATGGTAGCCCACCCTGACTTGTTTTTCCTTTCTTCCTCAGTTCCACACAAAATAGATTTCTCCTATGTCCCACTCTTCCCTGGGCCTTGCTAGGTGACTTGTTAACAAGTCTCATGCAAATAATAAATATCATGTTGTTAATGGAAGGGAGTTGAGAATATTTCACCTAATCTAAATAATCTATTTGCATTTTAATGGAAGTCTCTTGGAGAAACAGTGGCTTGAACGGAAAGACTGATCAATGGTAAGATATTTCACGCACTAGGGCATGTCATTATCAATAATTTTTTGGAGCAGGCATACCTTTTCTTTCCTATTCTGCCTGTGGGAGTAGCTAGCCGTATAAATGAAATAATTTACTGAACTCTTCATTAGTAGTAATGGTGCAGTTAAGACGCTTCATTCTTCTTTTCTCTACTAATAATATAGCAGCAGTGAAAAAGATCCATTATTTTGTGGATATGTGATTTCCTCAATGTGGCTGCCCCTTTCTATGGTGCAATCCAATCCAATTCAATTCAAATCAAATCAGCTCAATTCAATAAGGATACCCTAAATAACTGCTCTGTGAAAAGCCCTGAGTCAAGTTCTGGGTATATAAAGGAAGGAAACATTTTAAAAGTGCTTACTATGTCCAAGCAATGGGCTAAATCCTGTACAAATATTATCCCATTTGACCTTCACAATAACCCTGGGAAGCAGATGGCTATTATCCTCATTTTACAATAGAGAAGACTGAGATAAAGAGAGTTTAATTGACTTGCCCAGGGGAACACAGCTAGCAAGTGTCTTGAGTCTGGATTTGAACTTGGGCTACTTAGCTGCCTCAGTCTAGGGGACCAAACAGTATATCTCGGATAGATATTCCTAGCCTTGAGGGAAGCCTTGTGAGTTAACGAATTTAGGGGCTCCTGGGTCCATTGGTTAATGATGTTGACACTGCCAGAGGTGTCCCCTATATATACTCCAGTGATCTTTGGAGGGGGAGGATCACCACTAGAGAAGTGGCTTGCCAGAACACAGGAACCTTGAGAGAACTGGTCGAACAACACAGTGTCAAGGTGAAGATGAAATCTTGAGGTAGCCACTTCAGAAAAGTCTGCCTCTCACAACTGCTCTTTAGACATCTATATACAGGTAAAGAAACACAAAATAAAAGAGGAGCTAGGGCCTTGAGATCCCAACTCAGATTCATCTGGATGAGCACATATAATGATCCCACTGTTATTTTTGTTATAGTTGGGGAGACCCCACTGAGAGACTCAGAGAATCTGAGTCATAATATCAGGAGAGTGGGAAAAGAGAGCACTAGAGGTAAAGTGGCTCTATTTGGATTCTACAGAGTGATTGGTTCTTCCTGGCCCACTGGCAAGTCCTGTCTTTGATTCAGCCCCCTGCCATGGAGGGAGGGGAGTAGAAAGCACATAGAACCCAATGAGAATCCTCTGGTGGCATATGTCTTTTATCAAGGGACTCACGAGAAAGTGCTAAGAAAACTGTCATTGGAAAGAGGTCACATCCAAGAATGGTACATATAACAATGGAAAGAACCCAACTTTAGGTAAACTCCATCTAATGTGCAATGGTGAGAAGGCACAGAGGGGGCTTTCCCTTTATAACCACTACGTACATGTAATCTGTTGTTGAACCCATATACTCAAAGCCTTGGTAGAACTAGGCTCTACTGTTCCCCTGGCTGGGACTGGTGCCAGGGTTACTATGTGGAGATCATGGTGCTGACTGAACGTTTCCCTCTGGGGGTAAGCAGAGAAGAATTGTAGGTGAGAAGTTCCTGTTCAGATAGGAGACAATTTTGGTGCAAATAAGCTAAAAGATCAAGAAATAGGTAGATGAGTCATGGGAACCAAGGAGGGTGGAAGTGGAAGTAAGGGGTGGGGGTGGCATCTGAAGCTGCAGCAGAGTTTGAACTCAGCATTATAGCAATGAAGTCAAGGGGTGGCCAATTAGTTTCCATAGTTAGGGGTCAGGCAGAATGAATTTGTTATTAGATAAATTAAGAGACTGTTAAACTAGAAAAAGAGTGATCATCATTTTCCCTGATGTAATTTATCTCTGTGGTCTTTGTCATTCCTTTGCATCCGGCCCCATCCTCCAGTTTCTTCTGAAATCTCTTCAGATGGAGCCTTTGGTTATCATTACTGTCCCTGGTTCTTCCTAATAATGACCAAGTTCTTTTATCCTCAGACATTCCACTCCAGTTCAATCTAATCTCACTCAATCTCATCCAAAAAGAGAGGATGGTACTATGGAAAGAGTGTTAATTTGGAGTCAAAAGGCATCCAATCTTGCCTTTATTATTTATTGCTTGTGTGAACTTGGCCTCCTTTAATCTCTTTGGGTCCTAGTTTTCTCATGTATAAGATGAGGGGTTTGGACCAGATTTTTTGACATTTTCCAGCTCAAAAGATATAATTGTTTGCCAAATCTATACTATGTACAAGGCTCTGTTTTGGATTCAAGAAGCACAGACAAAATGAGATACAGTCCTTGTCCTCAAGTACAAGGTTCTTGGTGCTTCATTGTCATGGCCTTTGGGAAAGAGTCACTTCCATGTTGGGAGAAGGCTTTGGAATAAAGATTTACTGATGGAAGAGAGAAGATATTTTAGTAAAATTTTTCCTTTAGTTACTGAACCATAGGAGTGCCTGAAGGAGATCAGCAGACATGTTTGAGGTTGAAATATTGTAGTATTAAAAAGCACAAACTTAATTACCTTTGGCTTCCCAGCCAGACTTGTATGTACATAATTGTGTTTCATCTCTGTAGCCTGTGGCTGTTCTATGTATGTTTCTGAAGTACAGAAATTGTCCATGCTTCATCCAGGGTCTCATGTTAGTTGGGAACTCATAGGAACATAGTTGTAAATACTATCCAAGAAGCTGAAATTTTGGGGGCCCCCTAGAAGTCCCTCCCCACTCAGATGGAGGGCTGATTATCTGGTAATCAACAAAGAGAAAAAAGGCCCTTTCTGAAATTTTTGCTTGGGGGCCTTGAATTTAAAGTTATACCTCTGCTCTGCACCATTTATTTGAATTTCTTTACCATCTTAATAGACATCATTATCTGAAGATTAGTGATCAGAGGTTTTCAATCTGTTGCTGCTTTCCTGTCTTCCTCTTCTGAACTTGGATAAATAATTGATCAATCAATAAAACAATGATCAATCAATCACATTGATTATATACCTACTTTGTTATGTGCTATATTAAGCAATGGAGAGTCAAAGACAAATTTCTTGCCCTCAGAGAACTTAGCTTTTAAGAGAAGATGCAAATGTACACATAAAAATATAAAGTTAATTGAGTTATAAGAACTAACTGGCATTCTGGGATTTAGTTCAGAAGGACAAGATTCTTTCTTATCCCTACAAGAGATTTGGACTATGTATTCTTCGAATCAGAAGATACACATGAATCATGCCAAAGAGTTTTTTTGGGAAAAAAGTTCATACTATCTTCAAGAAAACAGATTAAGAGGAGGAAGAAAGAGGGACTTCATGAGCTAAGTAGTAACAATTTTGGGGGAAACTTAAGCCCTCCGGAGATTTAAGAAGAGAACGTGTGGCACTAAGTCAAAGTGAGACAAAGAGAGAGAAATAAAGGAGAGCTGAGCCTTAGGAGAGGAGGGAGAAATTAAGGTGGGCTGTTGGATCCTTGAAGGCATCTTGGAACAAAATTTGGACCGAACCTTCCAGTTTTTAATAGTCACTCTAATGATTTGTAGACATTCTAAAAGGTCCATTCTTTCACCAGCTTCCCCTCCTTGTGCCTATCCAGTACCGGGCAATGTTATTTATGCCTCTTCCTTCGATTTAAATATTTCCCATATTCTGTTTTAACTTGGGTCATTTATGAAGCCTGGTCTTTTGTACTTAGTTCATGCTGAGAAAGGAGGAATGAGAAACTTAGAAATAAAGATAATTCAAAATAGGACAGAGGAACAAACCTTTACTTAAATGTGATGAATTTTCCTAATTGGGGCTCTGAGCTATTATGATTGTAGTAATATTTTTTTCTCTGGTATAAATACTATAAATTAGCAGAGAAAGGGACAAAGTGAACTTGAAGGAATGTTATATCATCCTCAGGCTAAAGGGGAGCCAATTGTCATAGAAGGGTATAGATCAGTGGTTCCCAAACTTTTTTGGCCTACCGTCCCCTTTCCAGAAAAAAAATATTACTTAGTGCCCCCTGGAAATTAGTTTTTAAAAATTTTAATATCAATTAATAGAAAAGATAATTGTATTAATGTTTCTACCTTTTTCGTAAACTATAGTAAAGAAAGGTGTAAATTAGAAACATTGAACTTTGAAATTATGAAACTATTTATTGACCTAAACTATTCACCGTCCCCAAATGCACCTGTGGCCATCACTGCTTCCCTGGATCGCAGCAGCACCCACCAGGGGGCAGTGGTGCCCACTTTGGGAATCACTGGTATAGATGATTAAGTCAAAAGAGAAGGATAGGGAGGAAAGGCGGTAAATGAAAAGTCATCCCATAACCACTCTCTTCTTGCTACCACATTCCCCCCAGATAAGTAAGGCCTGAAAGTATTTGCCTTTATGCCTGTCCAGAAGAGGACAGTATAGAAAGGTTTTGTGCTTTGACCAGTGGACTCAACCCTCTACAATGATATCCATCAATAAGTGTTTCGTATACAAAATGAATATGAGGTAACTTTAGGAAAGAGCAGGAATGGCTTCATTATTATCTGAGTATGAATTAGCCAACTGGAAAGGATTTGAGACATCCAGTTAAAAAAACAACCCAACAAAAACATCTTATTTTCTGTCTTTGTAACAACTCTTAAGACAGAAGGGCAAGGACTAGGCGAATAGGGTTAAGTGATTTACCTGGGGTCACAGAGCTAGGAAGTGTCTGAGACCAGATTTAAACCAAGGCGTTCCTGACTCCAGCCCTGGTGCTCTATCCATTGTGCCACCTAGCTGTCCTTACATCAACAGGTTTGAGCATCCCTATCACACCCAGTATTTTACAGATAAGAAAACTGGAGGAAAAAAAAGATAGGTGATTTGGCCATGGTAGTAAGCAGAACCAGTATACGAACCCAATTCCTGAGTCCAAATATTCTGCTCTTTCTATTTTACTATGAGAAGAATCAGTTCAGTTCCTCTGTAGAAAAATTTGAAAGGTTATGAAATATCCATAACTAACTTCCATGAGCTCCACCCAATTACAAATTAATCTAAAAAGGAAACTGAATATAATTCATTCCAACCTATCCAGATCAGTTGTAGTTTAATGTTTTAAGTATTGTGTACTTCCATGTAGATGAACAATTTATAATCTTAAAATGTTACATGGGATCACTAAGAAATTGAATTAATTCCCCACTGATTACTAGTTTATATGAGTCAGAAGGAGGAATTTAACTTAGGTCTTCCCAATTATAAGGCTGTCTTGCTAATCATTATGCCATTCTTCCCCTCTCATTTTTATTACACCAAATTGTCACTCTTAGCTCATTTAAGTTGTCCACTGAGACAGATAATCCTTATTTTCAATAGTATTATTTTCTAATAACAAGGACAAAAGGGAAATGTGATATTTAATCAGTAAGTTAATTATCCACTAATCCACCTATCCATTCATTCATTCATTCGAAAAATTTTATTTGGTGGTTATTATGTGTTTAACTCTGCTTAATACTCAGGGAGAAATAAAGACAGATAAAACCTAATTCCTGGGGCAGCTGGGTAGCTCAGTGGAGTGAGAGTCAGACCTAGAGACAGGAGGTCCTAGGTTCAAACCCGGCCTCAGCCACTTCCCAGCTGTGTGACCCTGGGCAAGTCACTTGACCCCCATTGCCCACCCTTACCAATCTTCCACCTATGAGACAATACACGGAAGTACAAGGGTTAAAAACAAACAAACAAACAAAAAAAAAACAACCTAATTCCTGTCCTTGAGGAGCTTAGTATTTAGCAACAGACTCAACAATAGCTATCATCAATAGACATCCTTTTTCAATCTGGTGCCCCATTAGCCAAAAGTCACAGGTGAGTGTGGTAGGTGGGAGAAAGTGAAGACAGAGGGTGAGAATATAGACTTAGACTGCATTTGGGAGAAAGGTAGAGAATGGATCAGGTTGAGGTTGGAAAAAAAGGAGAGGATGAAGAACAAGGGGAGTGATAGTCCCATTGTACATGGGTCAGATCATATCACTTCAGGAGGGACATGGACCAAATTAAATGCTTTAAGAGGAAAGTAGTTAGGATGATGAGGAAAAGTGGGATTGTTTTATGAGGGATAAATAAAAGAATGAAAGATGTTTAGCCTGAAGAAAAGAGCCTTTGGGGGTAGGAAGTAAGATTGGACAGGATAATTGTCTTGACATATTTGAAAGAAGAGTTAGACTTAGTCTGCTTAGTTATGTGGGGAAGAACCAGAAACAATGTGGAGAAGTTATGGGGAAACTGGTTTTAGCTCAATATAAGTAAGAGTGATAATGAGAGCTGTCCAAAAATATACTGGACTTATTTGAGGAAGTTGAGTTTCCTCATCAGTTGAAGTGCTCAAACAGAGGCTGAGTGGCCACTCTTCAGGATTATTATAAAGGTGATTTATGCATCTGAAAGTGGGTTAGAAAGTATCTTCAAAATCTTTTCCAGTTCTGAGATTCTAGGATGCCAAATATTTGGGGAGTATGAAATCCTCATGTTCTCAGGTCAGTAGTTTTAGAAAATGTATAGATCTGGTTCCAAATCAAACAGGCTTATTTGGACATTTGAGGTTGTTTTTTATTGCTTATCCTCCAAAATCTACAGTTTGTGGTTCAGTAAAAAAATTATATTTGTTTTGAGGGTTTAGCAAAGATGAGTAACTGTCCATTATGGTTTTTGCTTCATCACTTGCCTGATTTAAGTTCCTAATTCAGTTGCTCTCGGGTTGTATTTGTACCTGTGTGTCTGCTTTGTCAGAGAAGTCTAAGGACTGGATATTATGAAAGTGATAGGAGCAGAGTGAAACAAATGGTTGCATTTTTAAAAATCTCATTAGATTAAAGCTGGAAAAACCTCTACCATGAAGTAGTCCTTTAATGCAGAAATTAACTCTTCACCACAGTTCTAGGAACAATGATAAATGTTTTCAGTTTATACCAACAAAATGGAATATTATTTCACCACAAAATGTTCAAATATGGGTATAAGTGAGGAAGTGTTCATGTATTGGGCATAGCAGAGTGAGTTAGCATCAGATGCCAGGAAATGTAGCACAAGAAATTTAGATGGGCTGAAGATGATCTCTTGTCAGAAAGAAGGGAGCAGGGTGGCAAAAACAAAAAAAGTTAGATGAGTAATAACACCAGAAGACTTTAATCATAGCTCTGCTATTCTCTACCCATATGACCTTATGCATAATTTGAGTTTATCTGTGAGTTGCTGGTATAAGATGTTCCACCCCAAGATGAGTTTCAGATAATAATATTCAACATATCTTTAAAGTCTCTTAACTTTTCTCACCTCAGTTTCCTCATTTGTAAAGGGGAGGAGTTGGACTAGCTGACTTTGGAGGTCCCTTCCAATTCTAAATCTATGAAATTATGAATGAGAAGTGGCCTTGAGGGAAAAATGCTAGAACTATGGAGAGAGAAAAGCATTAACAGAACTAGGCACTTCTCAGCAGCGTCCGAGTCATAGGATATCAGCACTCCTGATAGAAGCAAGCAGTCACAGGAAGCATTCCCTTGTTGGGTCTGAAGAGGAAGCAATGTGACAGAGATCCAATGCCAAGACACAGTACCTTCCAGGCACTGAGATTATAGCATTTATCCAAAAGGCAAGTCTTATACCTTATATTTCATCTATTACATAGCTTGCAAACCTATGTGAACAAGGGAGCACAAAGCTGGAATTAATGGATTTGTAACTCCCAGCCTAGAGAGTGAGAAGAGGTACTTTTGGAGAAATTGATGGTGAGAGTGTCTGATGTTTACTGTATGCTGTATTAAGGATTTTCCCACCATTGTTTTGGAGAAGTGGTCCATCTTCCTCATCACTACCAGCAACAACTATGGACCAACTGCCATCAACAGATGGATAATCACAGGAGCCCTGGGAGTGGCAACACCACCAGAACACTAGCCTAACCTTCATGGAAAATTGTTCAGGGAGATGATCTCTGGAGAGAAAGGGTCATCCATCTCTACCAACTGTTACTCATAAAGCAGGCAAACCAGCCTATCAGAAGCAACAAAACAGCCTAGGGAGAACAGGAGGCATCATGCACTTGGTAAATCAGTCTACTGCCACCATCTTTACCACCATTTCCCTTCAAATCCTAATGGAGATAGTTCAGGACCATGAACCCAAGAGACTTGAGAATGGAGGTGCTTCCAGCCCAGCATCAGCAACCTGGGAAGCAACTCCACTGGAAATATGGTCTGGCAACTGTTCCTGTAGGCACCATGGCTTCAGATACTGAAGACTGAGGGGGAAAAAAGTTTTTTCCACCGAAATCCTTGGGACTATCAAATAGTTCAATAGTTCCAAAGCCTATAGGATTTTTTAGTAGAAATTATGAAAGAAAAGGCATTAACATCTGCTTTGTTGTTGTATCCTAAGGACTATGGGACATTTCCATTGACTTGAAGTTGAATCTTTCATGTGTATTGTCTCCCCTTTTGGAATGTGAGTTCCTGTATAGCAGGGACTGTTTTACTTTTCTAATTATATTTGCAGGGCTTAGCATAGTGCTTTGCACATAGTAGGCCCTTAATAAATGTTTTATTCATTTATTCACAAATATTTGATGTTCTTGTTAGTCTGAAGAGATCTATTGGCTTTGATTACAGGCCTACCTGACTATCTACTGAGTCCAGCATTCTATCTACTGATCCACTTAGCTGCATCCTATAATTCTTTCAATGTATACCAAATTTGTATTAGTGTTTTCTCTCTCTCTCTCTCTCTCTTTCTCTCTCTCTCTCTCTCTCTCTCTCTCTCTCTCTCTCTCTCTCTCTCTCTCTCTTGCTACAATATCACATAGTTATTCATTTTGAGATTGCTATCCACTAAATCCCTAAATCTATTTTGGGCAAATTGCTTTCCAAATATACCTCCCCAATTTTATATTTATGAAGTTGATTTTCTCAATAAAATGACTTTTATATCCCTATTGAATTACATCTTATTTGATTCAGGCTAGTGCTCTAGTCTATGTTTTTGGCACCTGACTTTGTCACCTAATATGCCAACCATTTTTTCTTGTTTGTGTTACCTGTAAATTTGATGAGAATTCCATCTATACTTTTATTAAAGTCAATGATAAGCATGTTAAATTGCATAGGTTCAAGGCCAAATCCCTAGTGTACTGTACTGTAGATCTCTTACCAAGTTGCCATTGAACCATTAATGATTACTCTGAGTCTAGCTATACAAACAGCTTCAAATCCCTTTAATTGTATTCTCGTCTAATTCACATCTCAGAAGAGTATGAAATAAAGTATCAGATGCTTACTTAAAATCCAAATAAACGATATCTGCAGCATTTCCCTGATCTGCCAACTAACTAGCCTGACAGGAAAAGAAATATGGGTAATTTAATATGACTTATTCTTGATGAAGCTGTACTAGTTTTTTATGATCACAAACTTCTTTTTCTAAGATGTTTGCCAACTATCACTTTGAAGATCTAGTCTAGCATTTTCCTAGGAACCAAAGTCAAGCTCATGGGCCTGTAGTGTTTTTTCTCTTTAGGATAACATTTGACCTTCACTACTCTGGTGGTTCTGTTCCTGGTCTTCCAAATATCTCAACAACTCGGTGATCTCATCTGCCACATCTTTCAGTACTCTGGGGTATAAATCATCTGGGTCTCTATAATTCATTTGGACCCTTTTGGCTCCAAACCAGCCCATTTTCCACCATAGCAGAGAATTGTGTTGTGAGAATAGGTATTAGATACATACAGAGCCTAATATTATTGGTGGGAATGAAAGAATCCTTCAATGATCATCAACTACTTATTGGGTTCCTAGTATTTATGATTCATTCTTTGCTCATCAGTGTGAGGAATACAAAGAAGAATAGAGCTAGTTCTCTGTTCTCAAGGAGTTGATGTTGTATTTGGGGAGACAATATTTAGATACACAAAAAGTTAATGAAAATTCAAGATAGCATATGAATAAGAGCCAAAATGAATAGACAGACCCTAAGTGTTATTAGAGTGAAGAAGAAAAAATACCTTTGGTCCAAGATATTTAGAAGGTTTCCTGAAGGAAATGGCAATTAACTTCAGAAAAGAACTTTGGCCCTCCCTCTGATCTCTGGGGATAGGTGCACAGTGAGAGGAGATTAGATGATTAGAGCCTTCACTAGAAGATGTTCAGTGAGGGTTGGTTTGTTTGTTTTCGGTTTCCACTCATCTTTTTGGTAAGGATTGAGAAAGGGTAGGATGTAGTGAACTTATGGAGAATGTGGCACTGTACTTTGTAAAAGTGTGCTTTCCTGGTTTACAGCTTCACTCTCCTTTTAATAAGTTTGAAAGTTAAATCATCCATGGAGAGGTACCTTTTGGGCAGCCCACGCTTCCCTGCTGGCATCTGCTACTGTCACTAGCCTCGTCTACACTGGCCGCCAGCAGTCCAACAAAAGGATAAGTCAGTGCCAGGCTTTAGGATAGCACAGCAGGCATTAGCAGTGGGCCTCTGACCATAAGCCCAGGGAACTTGTTGCTGTTTTCAAAGCCCTGAGAGAATCTGCCCAACCTGAGACTGGCTGAGATAAAGCAGCCAGAGCCAGAACCTTAGCAAGGAGGAAAGAGAACAATAGGCTAGTGTGAGTATTGCCTGGAGGAGGCTCTGTTGAGCTGGCTGCCCCAGGAGATTGGGGGAATATGTTTGTCCAGGCAGGAAGCCATGATGGACCCCAAAGCACACATGACTCATTCAACTTTCTCACCTGCTCTAGTCCAGGGTGGTGGCAAGCTGCCATCAGTTGATGACTAGTAGCAGAGATTCTGAGTGGTTCCTATTTAACTCTTCCCCACCAGTGCCAATGTGAACTCGAAAAAAAGGACAGACAATGGGGAAATGCTTTGAGCAGTTGGGTTTCTGAAGGTAGAGTTTCATGACTCACTAGCACCTGGAGAAGGGGCATTGCTTGAAGCATTGAAGCTGCTCACTGACAGGAGAATCTGCTGGTATGGGGCCTAAACCAGGTTCTCAGCCATTTGGCCTATGACTTTCTCTAATTTTTTTGGCCATTGGAGAGAATGC
Source organism: Gracilinanus agilis (assembly GCF_016433145.1). Lineage (NCBI taxonomy): Eukaryota > Metazoa > Chordata > Mammalia > Didelphimorphia > Didelphidae > Gracilinanus > Gracilinanus agilis. Next base: position 192,919,261 of record NC_058132.1, on the reverse strand, counting down.
CAATCCTCGATGAGAAATTGTTCTTTAAAAGACCAATTCCAGTCTTCCTTTTTGTCCTAGGAAGAAGCTATACTTTAATTTTTTGGTGGCACGGCTCCAACTTGACATCCATTTGCAAGGCTCAGAGGACTTGGATTAAGCTTAACCATCCCACCTTGTTGGCCTTCCCCTACATTCCTTTCTTGAGATCCCTTACCAAAAGAAGGGATGGCACTAGGTGAATGTGAAGTAGTTTGGGAAACGTGGAGGTATTCTTAGGAATTCTACAAAAACAGTCTGTGAAGACTGTGGTACAAAGGGTGATAGAAAGGAACTTGGTAGGTACGAGCAGATGGGGACATGTAATTAGGGAAGGAACTTTGTTCTTTTTTTAAAAAATTATTTTTATTGTCATGCAAAGCACACTCCCATATTGGTCATTGTTCTAAGAGCACACTCATACATAACTGAAACCCCAAATAAAACCCCAAATACACTGATGTGAAAGATGTGCTTTGATTTGTGTCCATCTGATTCCAATAGTTCTTTCTCTGGAGGTGGATAGCATTCTCTGTCATAAGTCTTTCAGGATGGTCCCAGATCATTGCATTGCTGGGAGTAGCTGAGTTTTCACAGATAATCATCATCCAGGCTTGCTGTTATTGTGTACAATGTTCGCCCAGTTCTGCTTATTTCACTCTATATCAGGTCCTGCAAATCTTTCCAACAGGGAAGGAATTTTGAAGAAAAGGAATAAAACCTGACATTGGGGATGGAATAGAAGATAGGACTGGCCATATAGCAAAAGTGAAGGAAGGCAGGTAGATTGCTTGAGTGCCTCATTGGTAGACTCAGAGTTTCACAAGATAGTAAGGAAACCCTTCAGTCCACTGGAGTCATGATTGAATGACTGAACAACAGACAAGAAAGTACAATATATGTGCAAAGTTGAACAATGTAATTTTAAAAACAAAAGAGTATGGTACCTAGCACACTGCCAGACAAAGAGTAATCTGCTCTGATAGTAGATTGACTATGTCCCAGATGGTAGAACAGGATTCACCTTTGGGTCCAGGCTGAGATACTTCCCAAGGCATTCTTCTAGGAATTTTTGTGCATCTATTTACTTTTCAGGCAGAATCCAACAGAGAAGGAGCCAAGGAGAAGTAAGTCCTTATTCTTCCATGGAAGTAGTGTACATTTATGGAGACTTCCATGTAGTAGAAAAAAATCCACTGTCCTGGGAGTAGACAACTGAGTTTATCATTAACTGGTTTCTTTTCTTCATCTATACGATGAATGTTGGATAAGATGATCTTTAACATGTATATAATATTTGTGTGTCTATGTGCATGCACACGCACACACATACACGCACACGAATTCCAGAGGCCTCAAGAGCCCTGGCTAGCAAGGCATAGACTGTGAATGTGAAGCCTGAGGAATGAATGGAAGAGGTAAGGTTCTCATGTATCCTTGGCCAAACCCTACTTTTCACTGGGACTTTTATTTGGCATTGTCTTGGACAACCCTCATAAGCTTTTTTGCTCATAGTTAAAGACAACAACATTTCAACGTGCTGAGTATCGACAAATAGGGAGGTTATCAAACAGGGAGACTACGGTCACCTATGGTATTTGCCAACAATGTGGACGGCATCCTGCACAAAATCCAAACAAGAGAAGGAATCCTTATTCCTGGCCAGATCTTACAAATACTTCTTAGCTGATGATATCATGAAAGAAAAAAGCCACTGAAATGTAATGATCTGGGACAATCCTGAAAGACTTATGACAGAGAATACTATTCACCTCCAGAGGAAAAAAGTGCTGGAGTCATCTTTCACATCAGTGTATTTATGGTTTTACTTTGGAGTTTGGGTTTTGTATGAGTGTGCTCTTACAACAGTGACTAATATGCAAGTGTGTTGTGCATGATAATAAAAGTAGAATTTAAAAATAAAATAAAGGCATCGAGTCCTGGAATATTCCAAAGCTTCCTCAATGATGCCAGCAGCAATGCAAAAGACTGACTTACAGCAGAAAAGCAAAGTGGATGAAGAACACACCTTGCCCAGCCAGAATACGGCACACACCCGGACCAGCCTATAGCTGGATAATGAGTTGATTCTAGTATAGAGTAGGAGAGTGGGCAGAAACTTATCCATTGCTTTCATTGATCCCAAACTGCTTGCCAACACAAAATCTCACTTCTTTTGCACCAATATTCTCCTAGTGATACTCTCTGGATATAAAATGTGGTATGCTATAATTTCAGACTAATTAAAAGTATAGCAATCTCAAAGGATAGTGGGAAATGCATTTTTGGTTTCAATAAGCTATAGCATGTTATCAACAATGCATTTGTGTATATGAAACGGTATAAAAAACACTTTTAGAGGAAGCTGGGTAACACAGTAGATAGAGTGATAGAGTGGTAGGTCTGGAGTCAGGAGGACCTGGGTTCAAATCAGGCCTCAGACACTTACTAGCTAGGTGACCCTGGACAAGTCAGTGCACCCCCATTGCCTAGCCCTTACCACCCTCCTGCTTTGGAGCTGAAATTTTGATTCTAAGACAAAAAGGTAAGTTTTGTTTTATTTAAAGCAATTTTGAAGATATATATATGACTGAAAAGGAGAAGAGGGGGTGGACAAATCAGAGCTTGATTTATGTTTTGTTGATTTATAGATTTAAGAAGGTGATGAAGAAAATGTTAATAATGATTAAGACTTAAAATGTTTCAAATATACATTTTTCAAGAGCTGATTATTAAACATTTACCAGTACACTCCTGGTCAAATGAGAAACAATCAACAGTTGAAGCCAATAAAGCTGATACCACAGTAAAAGAATAGAGGTATGTCTTCCGTGTTTTTGGTTTATCCTCTATGAAATAATTATGGAAATACCTGTACAAGAATTGGATGAGAAGGCACAGAAAAATTGTGATCTGTATCAATACCTAGTCATACCCATTGAATACAGATCCATTGAAAAGGATCAGAGCAGAAAGGAATCTTGCCATTCAACATATATTAGTTACCCCCTCTTTTTCATGTTTCTCGCATCTGCTTTAGTAGGCAGCTCTGAAAGCCCTTGTTCTGATTTGGAAATTTCAAAAACATGAGAGACACCAATCTATCTGATGCCAAAAACAGGAGATGTCTGGGGATACTCCAGAAGACAGAGAGTTTACTTGTGAGGCTGTGAGTTAAGGCATCAATTGGAAGTGAGATTTCTGGAAAAAAAATATCTTTCTACTTCTATGGCAAGTTAGATGGTGCAGTGATTAGAGCCAGATGTGGTGTCAAGATTATTTGAATTCAAATGCAGCCTCTGATACTTACTAGCTGTATGACCTTGGGTAAGTCACTTAATATCTATTTGCCTCAGTTTCACCATATATAAAGTGGGGATAGTAATAGCACTGCTTTTGCAGGGTTGTTGTGAGGATCAGATTAGATAATATTTCTAAAGTGCTTAGTATGGTGTCTGTTACATAGTTGTTCAGTTTTATTAGTCATGTCTGACTCTTCAAAATCTCGTTTTTGAGGTTTTCTTGGCAAAGATACTGGAGTGGTTTGCCATTTCCTTCTCCAGATCATTTCAAAGATGAGAAATTGAGGCATATAAGGTTAAGTGACTTGCCCAGGGTGACACAGCTCAATTTGAGGCTATATTTGAACTCAGGATGATGCATTTTCCTAATTCCAAGTCCAGTGCTTTATCCACTGTGCCACTTTGTTGCCTCCTGGCACATAGTAGGCTCTATGTAAATGTTAATTTTTTCGTATCTTTTTTCCCTATCTGCAAAGAATGGCCTTACATATCCTGGATCAGGGGAGTTTGTAAGCTTAGCAGCTGCAGGAACAAACAACAAACTATTGATTGATTGAGTGATTGATTGATTGACAGATGGGGTCTGTTGAGCCTTCTAGGGACAGGATTAATTGGCTTGCTTCATTGGTCTCACCTTTGTAGCTTTCTTGTGACTATCATAAAGCCTCATTCACCAAACTGCTCCTCAGGAAAATCAGTTGATATGTTTCAGTAGTAAATGATTTTAGATGGACAGAATCTATGAATTTGTGGTAGTGCTAAAAGTATTGGACTTAAAGTCAGAGGGCTTGGGTCTAAGTTAAGGTTCTGCTACTTACTATCTATGTGACCTTGGACAGATTAATCAACCTTTCTGAACCTCATCTCATCTTTAAAATGAAGAGATGAGACTAAATGAGCACGGAGATCTCTATGAACCTAATTTTTAAGTAGTTATCATCAGCTCATCACAGCCATCATTGTCATCATCTCATTATCACCATCATTATTGCTGTGATCATCATCATCTCATCTTTGAGAGGCGGCTTGGTGTAGGGCAGTGATGAGCAAACTTTTTAAAGAGGGGTCCAAAGGAAAGGAAATGCTCATCTGTCAGTCTGTTTCTAAGGCAACTCTTTCACAGTTTCATTGTATTATATCCTACTCATTATATTTGTCAGATTAGGAATAATGTCACATGCCAGGTAGAACATTTCCAGGGGCCGCATCTGGCCCACCGGCTGTAGTTTTCCCATCACTGGTGTAGGCGACAGAGCACAGCCTTGAAGAGTCAACCAGACATGTTCAAATCTTGCCTCAGTTATTTACTAGCTATATGATGCTAGGTAAATCCCTTAACTTCTTTGTATCTCAGTTTCTTAATCTGTAAAATGAAGATAAATAATAGCACTTACCTTACAGAGTTGTTATAAGAATCAAATAAGTTAATATATGTAAGACACTTTGAAATTCCTATATAAATATTAGTTATTGTTATTATCTCTTAACTCTACTAACATTACCCATATGGAGAATAGGTAGTTTAGAAGAAGCTGGGCACCTGTCAATGCTGCAATTCCATCTGTGACAGAAATTACTCAACAGCTGGGCTGGGTTCCAGAGAGAATGTCATGAATGCCAAGAGATTTGCCTTGACATGTTAAAACTTTTATCCTTTTTGTAATCGAACTCAAATTCACAAAAATGACTTTTGTCCTTATTCCAAGTCTGTTCCTCTGTTTCCGTGGTATTTAGGCACGCAATATTTACACCAGGTGAAAAATATTGGGTCCGTGGAGAGCTTGGTGTTTCAGAATGAGGAACTAGTTCTTTGTTGCTCCCTTGGGAGATTGACCAACGGGCAAATCATTTCAACCATTTAGCCAACTTCCTTTCTTTTTGCTCATGAATTGGGCAGAAAGCATACTAGTCCAAAAGGAATAGAAGCATGCTTATCAGAAATAGGCAGAGTTTGCACATATTCCTCTTGACCTGATGAAACTTAAGGAGAGCCCATGCCCACTGAGATCATTTTGTTCAATCCGTCACCTTATTAGAAAGCATTTATTTTTAAAATTAAATTAAATTGTTATTATCATCCAAACTCACTTCTGTATTGCTCATTGTTGTAAGAGCACACTCATACAAAACCAAGATCCCAAAATAAAGCTGTAAATAAATATATGATGTGAAATCTACTATGCTTTGATCCACATCCATCCAACTCCAACAGTTTCTTCCTCTGGAGATGGAGAGCTTTCCCCATCATGTCTTTCAGGATTGTCCCAGATCATTGCATTGCTGACAGTAGTCAAGTTTTCACAGTTGATCATTGAACAATATTGCTATTACTGTGTACAACGTACTCCCGGTTCAGAAAGCATTTGGTAAGCAACTACTATGGACAAGGCTCTGTGCTTGACACAGAGGATATAAGGACAAAAATACGAAACTGAAGCATTGCTTATCCTCAAATGGCTACATTATTAACTCCTGGGATACATCTCAGCTTCAGGCAAAAAAAAAAAAAGTGACTTAGGATAAGGCATGAGAATCCTTTACCCATATATCTACATCTCCTTCCAGCTTGATTCATTTGTACAACCTCAGAGAGGGCAAATAAGGTCTTTAAAGTGGGGTTAATTATGGTAAATCCTATCTGAGGAATGTGGGAGATCATGTGTATGTGCTCAGACAATGCTTCTTGTTACCATAAGAATAGAATTTTATTTCATTAGAACTTTCAGGGGTGAGGGCGGAGATAGACTAAGTGGGTTAGGAAGACTTTAGAGAAAAGTAAAAGCCACTTTTCAATTGTTTAAGCATTTTTGCAATGCTTTCTTTCTCATCTGGAAGGTTATCTTTATTTTTTAATTTATTTTTTCTATTTTTATTTTTATTTTGAATATTTTCCCATATTTACATGTTTCATGTTCTTTCCCTCTCCCCAAGCCCCTCTAACCCCTTTTAGCCAACGCATATCCCACTGGGTTTTACATGTATCATTGATTAAGCCCTAATTCCATATTATTGATAGTTGGACTAGAGTTATCATTTAGCGTCTACATCCCCAATAATATCCCCATCAGCCCATGTGTTCAAGCAGTTGTTTTTCTTCTGTGTTTCTACTCCCACTGTTCTTCCTCTGAATGTTGATAGCACTCTTTCTCATAAGTCCCTCAGCCTTGCTCTGGATTCTTGCATTGTTGCTAGTAGAAAAGTCAGTTATATTTGATTGTACCACAGTATATCAGCCTCTGTGTATAATGTTCTCCTGGTTCTGCTCCTTTCACTCTGCATCAGTTCCTGGAGGTCATTCCAGTTCACGTGGAATTCCTCTAGTTCTTTATTCCTTTGATCACAATAGTATTCCATCACCAACAGATACCACAATTTGTTCAGTCGTTCCCCAATCGAAGGACATCCTCTCATTTTCCATTTTTTTGCCACCACAAAGAGGGCAGCTATAAATATTTTCGTACAAGTCTGTTTATTTATGATCTCTTTTGGGTACAAACATGACAATGGTATGGCTGGATCAAAGGGCAGGCATTCTTTGAGCATAGCTCCAAATTGCCAGCCAGAATGGTTGGATCAGTTCACAACTCCACCAGCAATGCATTAATGTCCCAATTTTGCCACATCCCCTCCAACATTCATTACTCTCTCCTTTCATTTTAGCCAATCTGCTAGGTGTGAGGTGATACCTCAGAGTTGTTTTGATTTGCATTTCTTTAATTATGAGAGATTTAGAACACGTTCTCATGTGCTTATTAATAGTTTTGATTTCCTTATCTGAGAATGGAAGGTCATCTTTAGAAGATACCACTTCTATAATAGAGGAATGGATGAAAACCATGTTTGCTGATTTATTCTGGGTGGAGGGAAGGGGGGAAGGTAAGGACAATTTGATATACTGCATGTAAAGATAAGTGAAATGATAGCAAAAACATTACCTGCCCACAAGACTGTGTGGGCATGGAGCATCTTGGGGACATAGAGGATCTTCCCGCCATGATCTGTGGGCAGTGCAAGCAACAAGGGCAAAATGGTCACTTTTCCTGACTCTTTTCTTGGATGACTTACTACAGCCTTAGGGCTGAGTACACTGGGGTCTCAAGTTCCACATCTGTGAAATGGAAGCAGTGACATTTGCCAGCTGCCAATCTTGGAGGACTGCTATTGTGAGAGTGTAGAAGACATCTGTCCCAAGTCAGGGCATCCTGGGAAAGAGGTGCTAATTTATTCTGGAATAACCATAAAATGATCAAACTATGAGTTTAAGGCTGCTCTGTATGGATGTAGAGCAACAAAATCTGCCTCAAAGGGCTGGGCTACAGTGATTACGGAGAGATAAGAGTTTTGGCTACTAGAGCCTTGGACTTTCTCCACATGGCCCTGGTTTGGGCACAAGTCTTAGAGTCTCTATTTGAACACAGCTAATTCTGCTTCCTCAGAATTGTTACCTGGTCATAATGTCTAATTATTTAGTGGATGATAAAGACTTAAATCCCAACCATTAAGTAAACTTCTCGATAAGTAACTTGCCATGCAGCTGTTAGCAGTGTTTGCAGGTGTTGGCTAGGAACCAGAGGCAAGCAGCTTATGGTGACAGGTTTCCCCCTCAGGTCTGTTTCAGTCTCATTCAACAAAGAAGAATCGAGAGCCTACTGTGTGCAAGATGCCAGGCTGGGCACCAAGATCTCTTGTGCTAGAGATTCTGGGAAGTGATGAAGCCTGAAAGAGGAAGTATATCACACTTCTGGTTTGAACAGAAAAATGCAAGGTAATTTTTCCCTTGTCCATGTACTTCATTCAGAAAAAGATTGCAATATGGTGTCATTGCCTCAAAAAATGAGTAACTGTGCCAATCACTTTAATGTAAAAAGGAGAAATGGGAGATCATCTGCTCACATCAAAAGAGACCCATAGAATGTTAGGGCCAGTGTTCCTTAGGAAGTATCTAGTTGATCCTCTTCATTTTTTGAATGAGGAAACTGAGGCCCAGTCAGATAGACTGGTTTGCCCCAGTGTGCTAGGGGCAAAGTCGTATTTGATTTTTGGATTTACAGGTATACTTTCCTTATAGCAACCTTGAAGATTGCTAGTGTAAGAAGAAACTCAAGAGAAAAAAATATTTATAACAAGTGTCTCCAACAAAGACCTCATTTCTCAAATATATAGTAAATTGGGTCAAATTTACAAGAATACAAGGCGTTTCCTAACTGACAAATTGTCACAGGATACGAACAGGTAATTCTTACATGAAGAAAGTAAAATTGTCTTTAGTCATATAAAAAAAACTCCAAGTCACTACTAATTAAAGAAATGCAAATTCAAACAGTTCTGACATACTATCTCACACTTATTAGGCTGACTAATGTGACAGAAATGGAAAATCATAAATGTTCGAGGGGATGTAGGAAAATAAAGAGCTGTGAACTGATACAACCATTCTGGAGAGCAATTTTGCTTGGCAAATGGATAAGATTTTTCATTATGAATCCTTTGGAATTGTCTTGGATAACTATATTAGTAGAGTAGCTAAACGGTTCACAGTTGACCATGTTACAATATTACTGTGATGGTGTATAATGATCTTCTAGTTCTACTCACTTCACTCTGCATCAGATCATATAGGTTTTCCCAGGTTTTTCTGAAACCATCCTACTCATCATTTCTTATAGCAAAATAGATTTCATCACAATCGTATACTAAAACTCATTTAGTTATTCTTCAGTTGTGTGAATATCCTCTCAATTTTTAATTCTTTGCCACCACAAAAAAAGCAGCTATAAATATTTTCATAATATACATGTCTCTTTCCCCCCCTCTTTTATCTGCTTGGGATTTAGACTAGGTGTGAAATTATTACTGGATCAAAGGGTATACACAATTTTATAGCCTTTTGGGCATAGTTCCAAATTGCTGTCCAGAATGCTCAGAACAATTCACAACTCCATCAATAATGCACTAGTATCCCTGCCTGGGTTTTTTTTAAGGAGAAAAAAACAAAATTGCCAATACTGAAAATGAAAGAGGAAAATTCACAACTTATAAAAATGAAACAAAGGAGATAGTAGAAATTTTTGCCCAATTATACACCAACAAAACTAACAAAAGAAATTAATATGTACAAAATTATAAATGTACATACTAACATATATAAAAATATAACCAGGTTAACAGAACATAAATAGAAAATTGAAATAATCAAATCTCAGGAAAATAATTGGATAAGCCATAATGGAGCTCCTCAAGCAAAAATTCTAGGACAAGATGGATTTATAAGTGAATTTCATCAAACAAAACAAAAAGAACAAGAATTCCAGTATTATATAAACTGTGCAAAAATAGGAAAAGAAGAGATCTTGCTAAATTCCTTCTATTGTAGAAAAATTATATTGGTACCCAAACCAAAAAGACAAAGTAGACAAAGAAAACTATAAGTTAATATACCTAATGAATATAGATGCAAAAAAGTTAAATAAAACGTCAGTAAAGAAAATACAGCAATAAATCTAAAGTATTGTATACTGTGAACAATTTGGATTTATACCAGGGATATGATTGCTTCAGTATTAGGAATATTTTAAACATAATAGATCACCATAATAACAAAAAACAAATCACATGGCTATATCACTAGACACAGAAAAGGCTTTTGACAAAATACTACATCCATTTCTTTCTGTTTATACTAAAATAAATGGAATAAGTGGATCTTTCCTAAATATAGTAGACTTAGGAAAATATCTGTTAAAAAACAAGTGAGAATTACATATGATGGGGAAACACTAATGGACTTTTCAACATCATTAGGGGTAAAAATAACTATGTCTCTTGTTACCATTACTATCACCACACCAAACAAAATGATCACTTTTTTATAGATATGATGGTCTACTTAGAGAATCCTAATAACTCAATAAAAATTTTAATCAAGACAATTGTTACCTTCAACATTCTGGAGAACAATTTGGAACTATGCCCAAAGGGTCATCAAATTGTGCATACCTTTTGAACCTGCAATACCACTACTAGATCTGTATCCCAAAGCGATCAAAGATAGAGAAGAAAGGAGCTATTGGTACAAAAATGTTTGTAGCATTTCCTTTTGTAGTGGCAAAGAACTGAAACCCGAAGAGATGGCCCTCATTTGGGGAATGGCTGAACAAATTGTGATATAGGATTGTAATGGGATACTACTGTGCCATAAGAAACGAAGAATAGGATGATTACCAAAAAACCTGGAAAGAGCTAAATGAGGTAATGCAGAATGAAGTGAGCTGAACCAGGAGAATGTTGTACAAAGAAACATTAATAATGTATTATGATTAACTGTGACTGACTATTTTCAGCAATGCAAGGACCCAGGACATCTCATAATAAAAAAAGGCTATCTGAACTGATGGAATCTGAATGCATATCCTTTATGAGTGTTTTCCTAATGTAAACAATATGCATCATTTACAACATGATGATCATGGAAATTCATATTGCATGATAGCAAATGTATAATCTATATCACATTGCCTGCCATCTTGGGGAGGGGAGGAAGAGAACATGGATTATAAAGTGTCAGAAAATTATTATTTAAAGTTGTATCTACATGTAATCCAGAAAAAAAATTAATAAAGAGAACAGGAGGCAGCAATGAAACCCAGGCACATAGATTCAGTGCAGAAAGGGACCTTGGAGGGCATGTAGTTCAGTCCCCTCATTTTACAGATAAGTCAGTCAAGGACTACAAAGGGGAAGTGATTTTTTCCTAAGATCACTCAGGTAGTAAGCAGCAAAACTAGGAACCCAATCCAGGATTCAAATCTCACATTCTCTTTCCATTTTACATATGAGAAAACCAAGGCACTGGGAGATGAAGAGATTTACTTGTCCAAGAAAGTAAAATTAGAAATTGGCAGAGGGGTGAGACTAGAAGTCAATCTTCCTTAAGAACTAAACTTTTCTGTGTTTTGTGACACCTGAAAAAAACTTCTGAGCACTGGTTATTCGGAACATACGTATATTTGTGTACCTAATCCACATTTCCACCTGCTATCTGATTCTGACTGTGTCTGAGTGGACACCAGACATCCAGAAGAAAAGTGAAAAATCCAATAAACTTTGTGGACCTTCCATCTATATGATGTTCAGCGTGTGGTTTTATGGATTCTTTGTTTTATGTGATCTACTCCTGAAATATTCCGAGTCAATAGAATTTTTTATAAACGGAATTAGATCATCATTGCTAACAGGGAAAGTTACTTCAGGGACTCCTACTATGGAATCCTTCTGGTTAAGCCAGCGCCTTCAAATTTTATAAGTTTACTAGACTTTCTTAAATTAGGGGCACACCTGTAGTGGAAAACATCTGTATGATTGACTAAATTGTTTACTGTTCATTCAGATGTTATGGTGTCCTGTGTGTGCTATGACTTTTCTGGTTGGTTTAATTCAATGCCTTGAAGCTGAGATTTAGTTTCTAAAGAACAGAAGTGTCTTCATGGCAAATATTTACTTACTCTTGTGACAAAGATGTGGTCAATTATCATTTCCAAAAATACCTGTCTAGATGTGGTCTAGATATTTGGTATCTTTGCTGGAAACCCTGACTTAGAATCTGTTTCCCATGTCTGTGGTTGGTGGAGATGCCAGAGTTTATAGCGGGGCATGTTTGTGGGCCTGTTTCTGCCTACTCTTCTGAAGCTCTCACACTACCAGTCCCCATCCCTCCCCTCCTCTGTACCCAGAACTCACCCAGATGCCTCAGAGGATGCAAACTCTAATCCCCCTGGCATTGGATATGAGGTCAAATTCTGGTTCTCCTGCTAATTTCTTGGGTAACCTTGGGAAAGTCATTTGGCTTCTCTGAAAAATAAAGGTGTTTGGACGACATGGCTTTCAAGATCCCTTCCAATTTAAAATCCTAAGGACCATCATAGTTTTCAGCTTTTAACTATCCATTGTGACCTTATTGTCCCTAAATTTGTATATCACAAATCACTTTTAAAAAATCCTTACGGGCAGCTGGGTAGCTCAGTGGAGTGAGAGTCAGGCCTAGAGACAGGAGGTCCTAGGTTCAAACCCGGCCTCAGCCACTTCCCAGCTGTGTGACCCTGGGCAAGTCACTTGACCCCCATTGCCCACCCTTACCACTCTTCCACCTATGAGACAATACACCGAAGTACAAGGGTTTAAAAAAAATCCTTACCTTTTTTGTCAGAATCAATATTTGGATTGGGTCCAAGCAGAAGAGTGCTAGGCAATGGGGGTTAAGTGTTTGCCCAGGGTCACACAGCCAGGAGATATTTGAAGCCAGGACCCAGCTCTCAGTCCACTGAACCACTAGCTGTCCCTAATACTAATGTAACTCTCACATGTAGTGTCTTTTCTGACTTTATTAATAAATCTTTGAGGTAAGTAGTATCATGTTATTATGCCCATTTTACAGATGAGGTAACAAAGGCCCAAAGAGATTAAAGAATTTGCCCAAAGCCACACAGCTTAGATAGGTAACAGAGGAGGACCACAAATCTAGAGCTTTGGCTTCCAAACCCAGGCAAATGGCTTGTTTCCGTTTCAAGTGGAAATTTGTTAGCATAGCCAGAAAAAGGCTCTACAATGCTACCAGATCCTATGCAACGGAGTACCAAGTGACTGATTACTTGGAACCTCTCTGAGTGTGGAGCTTTAATGCTCAGAAAACCTGGTGTAATATTTAAGTCAAGACTCTCCAAATCCTTTGAGTGAGTTACCTATATTGTGGAGAAACTTTTCCTTAACATTCTGCCTCCTGGTCCCCTAGCCCATTAGAGCAGGTGCACAAAGCTAACTGAGAGCAGTTCTTAAGCAATGAAGAAATTAATTTAGAACCCCTCAGATTAACTGCATAGTCCTGAACCTTGACTAATAGTCCCATTGGTGACTGAGTATGTGTTCAAGCACTGATGGTTCTAGGAACTGGTTTAGGATTCCAACAAGCTGGCATCCGATACCACAAATGTATGGGGAGAGTATTGATGGTAGGGGGTGGTGTATCTAGACTCCCCACTTTGTTAGATTTCAGTGGGCCAGATCAGCTATTCACTCACCCCCACCCCAGGGAAGACCTATGAGGGAATAAACTCAATGAGCTTCCCAAACTGGAAAAGCTATAATGGGGATGTTGAAGGAAGGTGTTGGGGTTCAGTTGTGACCTTAATGGATGGGATCCCACCCCTCCAGAGCCAGCCCTATTGAGACAAGCCTCCCCCAACTCCCAAGTAAAAGTAGCTTTACCCCTCAAGATGGAGTCAGGCAATGGTCTTCCTCTCAGCTGCAAGATCAGTCACCTTCCCCCTCAATGTAACTGTTCCTGACTCTAAGTATCAAACTATCAGGGGTTTACTAAAAGATAAATTAAATTCAGGGTACAGGGGATAAAAGGTATAGGGGAATCAAGAAAGGAGAGAAAGGAAGAACTTCACCATCAGCTATGTCTTCTCCCCAAGAGAGCAGCTCTGGACTTCTTCTGTGGCTTGGTCACAGTAGCCACTCTCTCTTCCCCCTACAGTCTCCTATCAAATATTTCTAAACTAACATCAAAGGACAGTAACAGGATCAATGGATTCAGGCAGGATCAGGGAAGGGACCCCACCCCTCACACAAAGCTGCTCCCCCCCAGAAGTTTGGCCTCTCCGGCCAAATCGGAGAATGGCTGTTCAATGTCTTCTTTGTTGGTATTTGTGATCTCCCAATAGTCACACACAGGAACCCAATTCACTCAGGATCCGCCCCCCAAATTCAAACCTCCCAACCAAAGAACCAACTCCCCCCCCCCTGCTCCTTGTCTGGTCAGGAGAGAAGTGACAGTTGAGGACCTTCAGAATTCTCCTCTAAACTCCTCTTGCTGCTGGCCCCTCCCAAACAGAATTCTCTCAGAGTTCCATGGGGTCGGCTTCCAGTCCCCTTCCAAGATGAGTGCTTAGTTACATTTGATTTACCCCAAATCCACACTTACAATCCCCAGGCACACATAGTGGGTCTGATTTTTGCTTCCATATCAAGTGCTAGTTCTCTAAAGGACTTATCTAGCTCGAGGCAATAATACAAGGAGGAGGGATCTGTCCATAGTGTCACAGCTATGAGACCTTACAAACTAGTTGGTCCAACTACCTCATTTTGCAGGTAAAGAATCTGAGAACCAGAGAAGTTCAAAGCAGGTAAATGTGTCACAGAGCTCAGGTTTTGAACCCAGGTTTTCTGATTCCCTTATTCCTCATTGCATGCTGAGTCATCTTTGAGCAATAAAATAGAACAGACCAAGACTCCTTCCTTTTCCTTTTTCATGATGGGTCTCTTGAGTAAGAAGGGCCCTAGGCCTATATTAAGCTCTAAAATGAGAAATATGGGCTCTAGAGGTGGAAGAGACCTCAGATATCATCTAATCTGATTCCTTTATTCTGTAGAGCAGTGGTTCCCAAACTTTTTTGGCCTACCACCCCCTTTCCAGAAAAAATATTACTTAGCACCCCCTGTCACATACAATCACCACCCCCTTACAGTTATTCACTGCTCCCAAAAGCACCTGTGGCCATCACCACCTTCCTGGATCACTGCAGCACCCACCGGGGGCAGTGGCGCCCACTTTGGGAATCACTGCTGGAGAGGATGAAAATAAAGCAAAGCAAATTTAAGAGACTTTGCAGACAGGTCATTTGCTCCCAGTGCTTCCGATGCTCTTTATGCCCTGCCATGTGAAAATATTTCAGAGAGTTAGAACTTGAAGATACCTCAGAGATGATCTTCTCTAACCATCTCATTTTATTACTCAGAAAGCCACCATCTTTTTTTGATGGTCTTGTTATGTTTCAAAATGGACGGAACAGAAGGACAGTATTAAAAGAATTGGGAAGGTTGTGAAGTTTAGTGAAGCTTGAAGCGTCTACAGGTGTTTCCTCCTGTTGAGC
The DNA here is from genome assembly GCF_016433145.1 of Gracilinanus agilis. Classification (NCBI taxonomy): domain Eukaryota; kingdom Metazoa; phylum Chordata; class Mammalia; order Didelphimorphia; family Didelphidae; genus Gracilinanus; species Gracilinanus agilis. The sequence continues at coordinate 192,904,014 of NC_058132.1, read as the reverse complement.
TGGGGTGACCCCCAGGGATTAGCATTTCTCCTAAGCCGAAGACCATAGAGAGTTTGGGTTGTGATGATAACTCAGTCTTGTTGAGTGTTTAATACTCAATACCACCCTCCCCCCAGCCAAACCCTTACAGAGGGTCTTCCAGGCTCATCATTGGTATAATGAGGCATGACACTGGAAACCAAATGGTGTTTATGCACAGCCATGCTCACCAATTTTGGGAGTCCCCTCCACATCCATCTCCCTTGTCTGTGCTAGTGGCCTTCTGGATGTTCTGACCCAGGTGGAGGCTCGTTGCCCACGGTTGGTCATTCACTGACTTGGGAGGGATCTCGAAGTAGGGTGAGGAGCCCCATGCACCAAAGGGAAATGCACAGGGCTTGTGGTTGGGAGGATGTGATGACGCCACCCCTCTTCACAGAGGGAGCTCAGGGCTTTTAAAAAGGTGGAGGAAACATCCTCTGAGCAAGCGGTGGAACTGGTGGTAGGAGAGCACCACGCAGAAGGAACATTAAAGAAGCCAAACTGTCTGCTTCAAAGAGAAGAGGTGACATCCTGCTGCAGAGTATGCACTGGCAAAAATGTGAGTTTTGATTTTCGCCTCCATTGCTCAGCCTGGTAAGCATGGGGTCAGAGAGGAGGGAGCTCTTTGGCCGGTGTGGAAGCCTCCGTCTACCAGTGTCCTTGGGGGCTGAGGCTGGGCTCACATGATGGGTGAGTGGAGAGAGGCATTGAGTGGGAGGGAGAGAGATTAGAAAACAAACCTATCACATGCTTGTGATGCTCATTTTCCAACCTGGATGTAAGTTCCATGCACCAGGGTGGGACAGCTCATCAGATCACAGTTCTAGGCTATGAATCACTGTGGTGAAAGAAAGGGCATTTTATGATTCACAAAAACAATAATAAGAGGTGGTAGGTATATGGTTGGGGCAAGGGAAGAGGGCAGCTGTGGGTTAACGATGGGAGTGTCTTTATTATTGCAAAGGGCTATTCGTCAGGCTGTCTTTTCTGGTACTTGGTTTTATGGGAATCAGCTAGGCCAAAAGAAGTCTCTCTTTTGCCTGGGAAAAATGCAGAAGTTGAGGTTGTGAAGATTCTCAGCTACCCATTATTCCCTGTGCCATCCTGACAGTGACTTGAAAGGTTTAACAATGATTATGATTTTCGTGCCCTGACGTGAAATAGGGCAGACCTTATTTACATTAAATGTGAAATAGCAAAGATCCATCCCAGAGGCCCGTTATTTCTGTTTAACATTGAGATTATCTCAAACTGGCTCCTGACAGCAGACTGCTCTCATATTTGCCCTGTGAAGTAGCTAGCCGAGGTATTATTAGCCCGGTTTTACAGATGAGGAAATTAAGAAAAGTTACAAAGTTAATAAATACCTGAGCCTCAAGTGGAGTAGAATGTATACTTCTTGAGGGTAAGGATTATTTGTTTTTATCTTCTTAATCCCCATATCCCAGTAGAAAATGCTTTACACATAATAGGTTCTTAATTAAAATTTGTTCTATAGAATTAAATATAAAAATTATAAATACATTGATTTTATGTGTTATATATGATATATATAAATAAATACACATCATATATTTATATGTACATATAAACAAAGACCTTAAATTAGGTTCAGTTCAGTCCTGATTCCATAACTCCATTCAATTTCTTGTAATTCTTTTATGTTGCGATGACAATTTTATTATTTTTATGAAGATTGAATTAATATGGCAGTTCTCTCTCGAGTATAAATATTAATGGAAAATTGTTATATCTATCTCTCAAGTCTTATTGAAGAATTACCTTGCCAAGCTTGCCAATGCAGATAAATCTTGCTTTTGGATAACCCTGCCCAGGTTTTATTTTATTTTTGCCATTTACTTATTTATTTGTTTGTTTGTTTGTTTATTTATTTAGTCATTCATTCATTCATTCATTTATTTATTTGTTCATCCATCCATCCATTCATTTATTTATTCAGGGCAATTTATTTTATTTTGCTCTAATTTATTCAAGACAAATTTTTCTTTTGGCCTAACTCATTTATTTATTTATTTGTTTGTTTTTATTTCTCTTAATTTATTCAACACAAATTTTCATTTTGGCCTGACACTGCAATTTTACTTAGGTAGAGTTTTCTGGACTAGGAAACTTCTTTATCAATTTAATTTCTCTGCAGCTGATAGTCTTTCGGAGCTATTTGGGACATTGAGAAAGTAAACAATTTGCCCAGGTTTGCACATATTTATCAGATGTGAGATGTGAACTTAAGTCTTCCTAACTTAAACATCAGTCTTCCATCCATTGCTCCATGTTGCTTCTCTTCCCTTCTAGTTAACAGAGGAAGTAACATTAATTACTAAGCCCAACAAATTCCTGAAGTGGAAACTGTGCTGACCAGTGCCAACAAATATACTCGCTTGAAAGTGACCTCCTACTTAGAAAGAGGTTGACTATCTACTATGCCATGTTTCCTATTATGAGAAAAATTGTGCCGTGATTATTCACCATGTAAAACCATTCACCAGAAAATTATTTTCAAATTTCGCCTTTTCTAGTATTTCTGAAATTATTTGATTTTTAAAATGTGACTTACATGCATATGTAAACAGAGTAAAGTCCACTTGTTTAATTCTCCTTTGGAGACACTTGGCAATAATATCAAGAATAGCATAGAAATTGTATGGTGCAGTGGATAGCATGCTGAATTTGGTGAGAGGGAAACCTGAGTTCAAATATTCCCCTAGATACTTTCTAGCTTTATGACCCTGGGTAAGTCCTTTAATTTGTTTTTGCCTCACTTTCTTTATCTGTAAAAATGGAGGGGGTGGGGAAGTAATAATATCATCTATTTACTGGGTTGTATGTGGATCAAATGAGATAATATATTTTAAACACTTGATAAATTCTATATTGTTATGTAGAGGTTAGTTATTATTGTCATTATTTTGATGCTTTTTGGACTTCTGAGCTTCTATTGTTGTTTGATATTGTCAGAAGGTTATATTTTACAAATTAGATTGTATTAACATCTTTTAATAATTTATGATAGTTTCTAACCAAACTCATATTCTAAATATGACATTCATATCAGACAGACTAATTTATATTGGACATACTTATATTTTGATATGTGTACTAAGATTTTCCAGTTTTACACATTAAGAATATTTAAGACATCTATTATTTTTCTGTCAATGTGGGAACTCTTTCCACCGAAGCAAATATCAATCAATTGCTGACTTACAGCGAAGTCCTAGGAAGGACTGTGGTATAGTAGAAAGAGTACTTGTTCTGAAGTCTAAAGACCTAGGTTCAAATCCTATCTCAGACACTATCTGAACAATTATGTAATCTTTCTCAGCCTCAGTTTCCTTATTTGTAAAATGAGGAAATTAGAATAGGTGGCTTCAGAAGACCCTTTCAGAACTAAGAACTTGCTAGCTATGACTCAGAGGCAATGTGATTGGAATTTAAGTTGTCATACTTGTGCCCACCCATCACTGGAAGAATTACGTTGACATGTTACTATGGCACAACTAAATTCTTTTCCTGACAGTGTTTCTGAGATGAAATGAAAATGAGAAAACACGAGGGTCTGAATACTATTCTCAGCACCTTAAAAATGTGTATAACTTGGGAACAGCTGGGTAGCTCAGTGGATTGAGAGTCAGGCCTAGAGATGGGAGGTCCTAGGTTCAAATCCGGCCTCAGACACTTCCCAGCTGTGTGACCCTGGGCAAGTCACTTGACCCTCATTGCCCACCCTTACCACTCTTCCACCTTGGAGCAAATACACAGAAGTTAAGGGTTTAAAAAATAAAATAAAAGTGTTAAAAAATGTGTATAACTTTAGTGTGCTGATGACTTCAGGAAAAATCAGTAAAAATAAAGACAATATTGTCAGTCCTTTTAGAGTAATTAAGGTCAAAAGTGCTTGTACCTTACCCCACCCCACTACAGGGCAGAGTATGAAATCAAACATTAAAAGTGCTGAAGAGACACTTTCTTTTTCAGAAAACATCCTCCAGGCATGAGCTGAAATGACTGTAATAATGACTGGAAAGGGTTAAGAAAACACCAACTTTGAAAATAGGAAGCTTCATCCCTGCCTGCACAGTGAACTCCAGAAGGGTGTAAAAGGCATGGGATAGTAATCCAAATACAGAGCTGGGTTAATGGAATAGGTCAGAAAAGGGGCAGTGACAAAACTCAGACCAGTTGGGACTAACTGGGGCCAGGAAAAATTCTACAAGTAAAACAATTTTTAACATTCATTTTCTAAAATGCTGAGTTCCAGATCCTCTCCTTCCCTCCCTCCCTCCGCTTACCACTCCTTAAGACAGTAAATAATTTGATGTAGCTTATACATGTGTGATCATGCAAAACATTTCCATGTTGGTCATGTTGTGGAAGAAGATACATATAAATGAATAAACCCACACAGAAAATAAAGTGAAAAATAGCATGTTTCAATCTGCATTTAGAATTCATCAGTTATTTCAATGGAAGTGGATAGCATTTTTTGGCATGAATCCTTTGGAATTAGCTTAGATAATTGTATTGCTGAAAATAACTAAGTCATTCACAATTGATTACTGCTACAATATTGCTGCTACTGTGTACAATGTTCTCCTGGTTCTGTTCACTTCACTTTGTATCAGTTCATGTAAGTCTTTCCAGATTTCTCTGAAATCATCCTGTTTATTATTAATTATAACACAATAGTATCAGGAAGGATGCTTGTCAGTTTCACAGCAGGCTGATATGTTTCCATTAGAGTATAAATTTTTCAAAAGCAATAACTTTTTCACTTTATATTGCTTGTCATAGGGTAAATATTTACTATATTCTTGTTGAGTAAATGAATGGAAATAGCAATCTAATTTAGTTAAAAGTGACAGACAGACTAATGAATAAATTGTTGGGTCAGCCAGAAAACGATGGTGTTTTACATACATAAATATAGAGAATCTGGACCTTCTCTAAACCTATAGCCATCCAAATCAGGAATCCCCTTTAGTTCCAGGAAATTAACCAAGTCTCAGAAGGACCTGACACTAGGCCACTGGGTCACACCAAGCCACCTTAAGTACTTCCTTTCTTATTTCAGTAATTTTAAAATCTCAAACAATAAGATTTAAAAAAAATTTCCCTAGTTACAGGCATTTAAAAATAATGAGCCAGATTTTCCAAGGGCCCCAAATTGCTGGCCTACTAAATAAGGTAGCCCTTACATTTTGGGGCCACTAAGGAAACATATGGCCCCAGACTGCATAATTTTGAGAATTTGGATGGAAAGGGGAGAATATAGTAGTCAGACAACTTTTTTGTCTCCTTGATTCTGAATATCAATATAATTTACCAAACATTCATCATGTGCCTACTATATTGACTTCTCTTTATATCAATTAAAACCTCCAGTTGTTTTGAGCCACATGTAAATAACAGCAGCACATCTGGTTGAAAAAGTAACATTTTAGTCAAACAATAGTTTTGTTTTTGGTTTCAGGTATGTATATCTATAGAAATGCCCTCTACTTCACCCCATTCCCCCCCTAAAAAGCCCTAGCTCTTTGGACAAATTATTTTGGTGTTGAGAGGACCTTAGATTGAGGGCTTTAGCGAAATCCAGATACCATCTGATATAAACTCCTTTATATATGAAATGAATAGATGAAACTGAGACAATGTAATATTAAGTGACTTAACTAAGGTGGTAAATAACAGAAGCAAGATTTGAACATGGGTCTTCAGACTCCCAAGTCTATCTCTTTATACCGTACCTTGCTGTAGTGTGACCTTCCAGGTATGGGGTTCTACTGTCTGAAAGACATGGCAAGCAACTACAGTGAATGTAGTTCCAAGTTATTATAGTACAGGTGTACCTTTACTTTATAAAAAATTGACATATCCAAATAAGAACTTCAAAAATAGATACATGGGAGACTGGCAATTCAAATTACAGCAGGATTCTTTGATTCGCAAAAGGATTTCCTTCAAGATTTTCTAAGGACCATAGAATTTGTAGAGAAAAGAGATTTTTAAAGACTAACTAAAATAAAACTACAGGTCAGAGACTTAAGTGATTTGTGCAATGTCACTTAGCCAATGGCAGAGATTGGATTTAAACTCAAGTCTTTTGATTCCAAATCTGGTGTTTTTTTCAGATAACATTCTTGTTCTCCTAAGCCTTTTAAAATAGATTGTCAGCGGGGCAGTTAGGTAGCACAGTGAAGTCAAGCTTGGGTTTGGGATGACCTGGTTTCAAATCTGTTCTCAGATACTTCCTACTTGTGTGACCTTAGACAAGTCACTTAACTTTAACTACCCTTTGCCCTTTGGTCTTAGAGTTTTTGCTAGGACAGAAAATAAAGGTTTTTAAAAAAAATAGAACATCAATAATAAAAATGCAATTTAGTTGTAACATTTCCAGAACATACCTACTGAATAAAATGAAGCGTACTTATATGAAGAAGTAATTTAGGGTCTGGGAGAAATAAAGCTAAAGGTTCTATGATGTGCTACAATATTCGTCTCATTTAACAGTGGCCAGGAAACATTTCTACTTATTGCTTACTCATTCTGACATCATATTTTTTTGTTGATGACCTATGGTAAACGTGGATGTGGAATCCTGAGGAAAAGACCATTCATTCAAGAGTCAGAGGATCTGAGGCCAAAGCCCATCATTGCCTCTTGATAACTATAAGACCTTGGACAAGTTGCCTAACCTCTTGAGACCTCTCTTTATCTGAAAATCGGAGAGATTCATTAGATGGCTTCAGAGTTTCCTTCTAGCTCCAGATCTCTTTGAAGAGAAGAATGCAACATTTCAGGTTCACTGATCTTTACAAAGTTCCCTTTATCACGTAGTTTCCAGAAACATACTGCTTGTGTTTGGTAAAATGAAGGTGGTTGGATGTCTACCTCTGGCTATATAACTTGTGGCTCTTGGATTTCTTTTTGATAGAAACAAAGCCAAAAGATTGATGCTTTCCTATAGACTTCAAGTTCTTTGCTGATGTGGGTCATGGTTCTCCCATAGAGAGAAAATTCCCAAAAAAAAATGCCCAAAGTGAGGCCTCCTGGAATGTCACTGGTCTGTTCCAGAGCATCCATGGGGCACTGTGTTTGATGTCCAGTGACAAATGGCCCGTGAACTTTCCTGTAAACACATTTCAAGTTTGCTCAAGCCCTCAGAATTATGGAGTTCTATATTTGGAAGATCTCTTTGGTGTTAGAGTATCATCCATGATCTGCTTTTTCTGTACTCCTCTGTCTGCTCTTTCCTTCCTATTTCATCCAGCAGAACAGATAGCAGACAGGCTGGTTGAGTTCAAATAGACCAAGTCTGCCGTGGTTGATACCACTTATGCACAGAAAGTGCAGTTTCTTATTTTGATGTTTGAAGGAGAATTCAAGACCCCCAGAGCAGCTTCTTATTCTCAGGAACATTCTTCTAAAGGTAATGACTTCAGTGGTATATAGAGTCTCCATTCCTAGGACTCCTTGCTATGTCATTGATTCTGGGATAGCCTTGTGTTTCTTTTTCACCTGAAATGTTTTAATTTGGGAGGTTGGATTAAGAAACTGATTGTATTTGAATTGAGTGAGAAGTGGCACTTGAGGCAGTGAATGAAAGAGCAATGTTGATATAAAAAACTGAAGCAAATAGGTGTTGCCTCTTTTTTTAAGCAGTTTTGTTACTACATCTCCCTGGGAAAATGAGGGTACTTCAAGAATCACCAACCAAAGCTATTCTCAGAACAGGTAGTGCTGAGATAGAAATAACCAGGCAAGATTTCATCATTCTAAAGATCAGTGGAAATCTTTCTTCTTCTTCATCTAGGGAGGAAAAAGATCATCATTGCAAATGAAGAAATATAAGATGGGTCACAAGTTCCCAGTGTTTATCAGTGTTATGAAGAGAAAGTCAAAATAATGCCAATGGGTAGAGGGAAGTCATATTGCTGAATCAAAGCAAGTAGCACTTAGGAAAGAAAGGCAAAGAGGAGAATGAACAAGAATTAGAAACTCACATACAGACACATCAGAAGTTGTTTAGGTGAATAAATGAATGAATGCTTTAATAAATAAAGCCTAACCCCTTGCCAATGCAAGAATCTCTTCTACAACATTCTTGACATAATATGCTTGAACTTTTCTAGCCTGGTGGGGAAATACAATTTGGCAGTTTTATCTAGATGGTCTCAAAGGTCCCCCTCTAGCTCTAAAGTTCTGCAAAGTTTTAGAGCATTCTAATGATGATAGGTCACATTTGTCTTATGCTATAAGGATGGCCAAATCCTTTGCTCCCATCAGTCCTTTGGAGTAGATAGTAAAAATATTATTATGGTTCCCATTTTAGAAATTTAGTTCTGAGAGAACTGATTTGACTAAGGTCAGACCACTATTAAGTACCAGAGCTGAGACTTGAACTGAGATTTCCTTGGTCTAGCTCTTTTTCTGCTGTTCTATATTGACTCACATTTTAGGGAATGGGTGGGAAGGGTCTAGACCAGTGATGATGAACCTATGGCATACTTGCCAAAAAGGGCATGCAGGGCAGCTGGGTAGCTCAGTGGAGTGAGAGTCAGGCCTAGAGACAGGAGGTCCTAGGTTCAAATGTGGCCTCAGCCACTTCCCAGCTGTGTGACCCTGGGCAAGTCATTTGACCCCCATTGCCCACCCTTACCAATCTTCCACCTATGAGACAATACACCGAAGTACAAGGGTTTAAAAAAAAAACAAAACAAAAAACAAAAAGGGCATGCAGAACCCTTTTTTGTGGGCACACCTCCAATCACCTGCCAGAGTTCATTACTAAAGCCAGAGGGACTCAAGGAGGAGCTGTTCCTTTTTTCTTCTCCATGTGCCTAAGGACATTCTTCACTTCCTGCCCCTCTGCTCAGCAGTCAATGGGAGTGTTTCCTCCCTCTCTGAATGGGGTAAGGCACTGGGGACAGTGGGGCTGCATGAGGGTGTGGTTCAGAGGGCAGCCGCCTATTGACTCTGTGGTGAAGGTGATTCCTGTGGTGTGTTTGGAGAGGAGCTAGGTTTGAGGGGAGCATAACTCACAGAATGGCATAGAACTGGAGGGGAGCAGAGCATTCAAGCAACTTTCCTCCCCCTTTCCACAGGCAACTGTCATTACTTACTCCTCTACCCAATAGCCCAATGGGAGTGGTTCCTCCCTCCCCTATCAGGGGTAAGGAGGCAATGGGTGGGGGATGAAATAGGGGGGACAGGTGTGGCACTTGGTGGAGGGAGTGGGCACGACACTTAGTCCGGGGGGGTGGGTGGGAGTAGAGTCCAGCACTCCATCTCTAAAAGGTTCACCATCACTGGTCTAGACCTATGATTTCAATGATATGGTCAGTCAGTCAATAAGTATTTGTTAACTTAAAAAAACCCTAAAACTTACCTTCTGTCTTAGTGTCAATTCCAAGACAGAGAAAATAGTAAGAGGTAGGCAATTAGGGTTAAGTGACTTGCCCAGGGCCAAATACCTTGGAAGTATCTGAGACCAGGTTTGAACCCAAATCCAGAACTCTATCCACTATCCACTAAATACTAGCTGTCTCAGTGTTTACTAATTTAGTGTCAGGCATAGTGCTAAAGCTCTGGACATACCAGAAAGGTAAAGAAGTTGTCCCTGACCTCAAGAGCTCAAATTCTAATGAGAGATCTTATATTAATTTTTGGAGTTCTTGGTGAGGAAACTCCTGCTACCAATGTAGATGTCCAAATGCTTTCATTTACAGCCTTAGAGAGTTGCCTGGAAGCACTGAGAGGTCAAGCAATTTGCCCAGGGTCACAATGCCAGCCTGTTTCAGAGGTGGGACTTGAATAGCAAGTCTTCCTGACTCTGAGGTTAGTCCTCTATCCTAGCACATAGTAGGTGCTTAATAATTGCTGGCTGATTGATATTATACCACACCACTTTTCACATGTTAGAGTCTTGTTTTAGGTTTACACTAATAGACATCTGCATTTGGAAAGGTGGTAGGAATTTGTTCAACATCCTTGCATAGAAACTTCTGGATACTTGATATGCAGGGTCTATCTCCAAATAACCAATCCCTAGTCATTTGTGCAATGGAAGGGAATTTCCATAATAAAATCCAATCCAATTTAGTAAGTATTTATTAAGTACCTACATATGCTAGGTATTGTGCTAGGCATTTGGAATGCAAGGACAAAAATGAAATGAGCTCAAGGAGTTGAAATTCTATTGAGAGAAACAACATACATAAAAAAATAAATGAATATGAAATATATTGAAAATTGGGACAGCTAGGTAGTGTAATGGATAAAGCTCCAGGTCTGGAGTTGGGAGGATGGGGTTCAAATACGATCTCAGATACTTCCTAGCTGTGAGATCTTCGGTAAGTCACTTACCCTAATTGGCTGTCCCTTGCCACTCTTCTGTCTTAGATTTGATACTAAGAAGGCAAAGGTTTTTTTTTTTAAGTTAGTAAAAACTTATTGACTGATCGACTCCATCAATGAAATCATAGGACCAGAACCAAAGTTTCCCCACTCACTCCCTAAAATGTGATTTAATATAGAATAGCAGAAAAAAAAGATTTAGGCTAAGGAGATCTTAGTTCAAGTCTCAGCTCTGGCACTTATTTCTTAGAATCCATTGTTAGTATCACTTCTAAGACAGAAGATAAGAGTTTGAGAAAACTAAATACATTTAAAAAGGAAAGTAACTGCAGTGTTTGTGGGACATTTCTAATATGAAGCATGATTTGCTAACAACAGAGTGCAAGTCGCAGAGGGGCCTACCAAGAAGAGAGATGGGAATGACCTGGTGAGATGTAAGGGAGCATTCTGTGGAGCTTCAGTGGTATCTTAAAAAAAAAAAAAAAAAAAGGAAATAGATTAGCATCTACCACTAGTGAATGATTAAAAGTGAAAATTGGCCAAATTACACTCAAGCCCAAGTTTACTGATTTACTGATATCTTACAGGATCTAAGTATAATCCTCCTGAACCATTCTGGGGCTCGGTTAACTTAGGGCCTGAGACTTCTGGGTCTAAGCCCCAATCGCGTTTAACTCTTGTGGAGAAGTAAGTCTTATTTAGATAAAAGAAGAGGCTGCTGAACCCACTCCCCCTCAGCTCTCAAAGCCAGGGGCTTCTCGACTAGGGTCATTGCAGTTGTCCCATAGAGAGACATTCAGCTTCTAGTTAATACGGAAAAGATGAACAACCTCCCCAGCATCCCCCTCCTCCACTGTCTTTCAAAACTCCTGGTCTGTTTTGCTGTGGAATTTGGGTAGGGGTAGAGGGCGGGTGGAAACTTCTCTTACCTCCACAGGGTGTGACTTCATGCCTTGAAACTCAGGTTCGGATTAAGTTTCTGCCTCTGCCAACCTGTGTGGCCCCAAATGCTGATCACAACCTTCATCCCCACCCCCATATTATTATTCTGTGTGGAGTGGGAACATTTAAAGTCCTTTCCTTTGTGTGTGTGTGTGTGTGTGTGTGTGTGTGTGTGTGTGTGTGTGTGTGTGTGTATTGGGGGAAGGTTGGGGATGCTTGGGCAAGGAGAGAGTGAAGGTAGATTAAGTTCTAGAAATTTGGGCCACTGCCAGTAATTTATGCTCACTCCAAAACAGCTTTCTTAAACCTTCCATTCTCTTAATGTATTATTAGCCCCAATTTACAGATGAGGAAATTGAGGATTTCAGAGGGTAAAGGACATGTCCAAGATCTCAAAACTAGTAAATGGCAGAACCTCAGCTACTGCAGAATGTAAGTTCCTTGAGGGTCAGACGTCAGGCCTGGATTTTTAGTTATCTCCCTGTCCAACTAATCCTAGATACTCTGTTCTCTGTGCTAGTCTGAGAATAGTCAGACAGGTTCCTGGAAAGGATATTCTAGGCATCAAGATTGTTCTTTCATGTTCTTGCTGCTTCTGTCTCTCCCTCATTCCATATTCTGCCTTTTCTTTTTAGTTTATGCTTTTTTCCCCCCGGGTACACTTGATTTAGAACATGATAAAAATGTAATATATGCTTGTTTGCTGACTAATTGTTCCGTTAAGTCCCCAACTCCCTCCTTCCTAATCTCCAGGCAACACCCTTTGGTGGGAAAGCATCCTCTCTGTTTCCGTACTTAGGGGCTTTACCAGGAGGGATCTGCCTCCCTTATGCCCAGGCCTGTCTTGTCCCCATAGTAAAGCTTTCCCCCTTCCTGATGCTTGGCTGCTCCTCCTCATCTCATAAAACAGGCCTGCTCTGCCCCATGGGAACACTGAATCAGGCCAGACCGGGCATCTATAGCTGCCCATTGCACGATGGGGGCAGGTTAGGACAGGAGGGAGCTTTGACTATGACAACAAATAAGCGTCCTGGGGCATTCCAGGGACTCAGAAAGCCTGCTGTCAGAGGTTTTTTTGTTTTTTTTTTTCGGTCAGCTCATCTAGCCTGATGGGATAGGCAGGAGATATCTATATCATCACCTTTGAGAATATAGTCTTTGCTCTTATGAGCCTTTTTTGTTTCACAAACCTCTTTGGCATTCTGGGGAAGCTTATCAGTCTCAGAATGTTTTAAAAAGCTATTAAAATGTAATTGTGAATATGCTATATAATGGCTATTTAAATGATATAAAATATATAGGATTAAAAAAGAAACTACTTATATTGAAATAAAGATGTATTTTTTCCTTAAACAAGTTCATGGATGCTCTGATATCTCTCCAAGGACCCCCAAAGGGGACCTATTTTAGGAACCTCTCTTCTAGGAGGAGAGAATTCTGGAAACAATCATGGGAAAAAACCAAAAGGCTTCAAGGCAAATGAATTTGGATGGGCACCCCTCTTTCCTCTCTTTCTCGTTACTGAATACAAGTCCAAGACAGTTCTGAATGAGATGGAAAGGTGATTCTAATTTGGTCTGGAATCGCCAACCCAGCTGATTTCATGGGACTTGAGAGGTTTGGGGTTCATTTGGGTTGGCTGGCTTCCATCTAGTTCCTGAGTTCTCCAGGCCTGGGCCATAACTGATCTCATATTCTAGCATCATTAGGGTAAGAGCTAGATTCTGCTTGAACAATTGTCCTGGGCCAAATAAGCATTAGGCCAATTGCATTCTTTGTAACCTGGGTCTCTAAATTGGAGACCAGTGTAGGCTCTCTGATCTAAGTCTAGTTAGGTCTAATTTCTTTTCTGATGATCAAAATGCTCTTCTCACACACAGCTCAATGCCAACTCTTAAGAGCTAAACCTATCCAGTTTGGTGAAGAAAATTCCCAAGACTGGAGGTCATTAATGTTGTGTCTTTGATCCACTGGTCTCTTAGTACCTCGTAACTAAGTCTTCTAAGGCCAAGAAGTCAGCTATGCATGCTTTTAATAGTATTATGACCAGACCCAGACCCAGAGGCAGGCGGTACTGGGGTAGACTCCATTACTCTCAGAGATGCAGGTTTACCTCAAGGTCAAGCATGGTGAGCTACTGTTTTATATATCATACCACAACAGCAGGAACACAGGCATTGGAACTGAAAAGAATATTAGAGATTACTTAGTTTACTCCCTCTTTGTAAGGAAAGAGAACCAGGGACTTGCCCAAAATCACATAGGTTATAAAAAGCAGAGCTGGGATTTGAACCCAGGTCCTCTGACTCCAGATTTGGTGCTCCTTCTAACATCATTTTGTCCCTTAAGAGTTTGGTGCCATCTTGGACTTTGTGTGAAGTGATGAAAGGGTCTCTATCCCACTATCCTGAGCTCACAATCTGATAGATGGGATACCTTTTCTTTCAGAGGTTCCCTTTTGTACAGTAAAGAAGGGATGCAGCCCTTGCCTTTAAGACTGAGCTCGAAAGAGGTCTGCCTGTATAGGATCTCTTCCAGGAAGGAAAGAGAGATATAGAAAAGTTGAGTGGGTGAGCTTGGTCATAACTCCTGGCCATCTCCTTTCCCTTCCCCCAATAATGTTGTCTGCCTGAGGTGGGAGCTGCTCTGCTCCAGTGATCTCAGTTTCTGTAAGGGGTGGAGAAGTTGCAGCTGGCTCCCCAGGTGGACTTATCCTCTGTCATTTCAGTCATAAAACTCCCAAAATAAAACTTTGAGGGAGGGACCTCTCAGTTCTCAGGACTCTACTTTTGTCATCTGGGAGCCATGAGCTTCTCTTCTCCCTGATCTCCTTCGGGAACCATCACTTCTTCAGAAAAGAGGTTGTCCAGAGAAATCTTCCCTTGGCAGGGTGCACCAGACCTCATGCCTGTCAGAAGAAAGGGAATTTGAGCTGAAAAAATTGTAATAACTGGGCTTCACTAGGGCTTTTGGTTCCATTCTACTCAGACGACTAGACTTCTTTGGAGCTGATATTGTGATTCTAATGGTAAAGGACTGAAGTGATTTGGTGGATATAGGAACAAATTTAATTCACTGAGCCAGCAAGGGGTGAAAGCCTGGGAAGGAAGCTGCCTAACACTGACAAAGGTGGGAATTAGAGACAACCTAGCCACTTCTGTATAGTAATACTTTTCAGATATCAGATTAACCTAAAATTAAATTGAATGAAGCATTTTAAGTGTCTCCTCCGTGCCCAGCACTTCCGCACATCAATCTTGCTATTATTCCTCATTTTACAGATGAAGAAACTGAGGCAGACAGAGGTTATATTACACAGGTAGTAAGTGTTCAAAATTTAACTCAGGTCTTCTTGACTTCAGACCCAGGGCTCTATGCACTTGACCATCTAGATGCCAAGTGTTTTCCCTGCCTGACCCCATGCCTGGAATACTCTCCTTCCTCATTTATCCTCCATAATTTCCCTGGCATCTTTAAAGTTTCAACTAACATACAACTTTCCCAAAGAAGCCTTTTCTTGACCTCCTTAACCTTAGTACCTTCCTTCTGAGACTACCCCTAAATTATTCTGTATATATCTTGTTTGTACAGTTATTTGCATATTATCTCCCGCAGCTTTCCATTCCTGCTAACTATATTGTCCTATATCTCTTCTCCACTTTCTGACTAAACTCCTTGAAGAGGCTGGCTACAATAGATGCCTCCACTTTCTCTCTTCCCACTGCCTTTTTTACCCCTTACGATTCAACTTCTGTCCTAATCATCCCACCAAAATCACTCTGCCCCATTATACATTATTTGCTAAATCAGATGTCCTTTTCTCAGTCCTCTCTGTAACTGTTGACACATTGGATGACCCTCACCTCCTTTGATGGTATCTTCTCTCTAGGTTTTCAGGACACCACTCAGAGTTTTCTTCTTACTTATCTTACTTATCTGACTGCTCCTTCTCTGTGTTTTGCACGATTGTCCCCAAGATCCAGCTCTCTAACCATAGCTCAGGGTTCTGTCCTAGGTCCCCTGTTCCCTCTATATTACTTCTCTTGCTTTTCTCATTGCCTCATATGGATTTAAATATCAGCTCTATGCTAATGATTCCCAACTCTTCCTATCCTGCCTCAGTCTCTTTGTTGACCTCCAGCTGCCATTCAGACATCTCAAACTGGATGTCCAACTCAATATGTCCAAAACGGAACTGATTATCTTTCCCTCCAAACCCTCCCCCACCTCTTATCTTCCTTATTACTGTAGAGAGAAATATAGTGCCCCTCAGGCCCTCAGGCTCACAATGTAAGAGCCTGGGATCCTCTTTATCTCTCTTTTCCTAAATCCAATCTATTGCCAAGACTTGTTGAGTTCATCTTTTGCAAAGCCCTTGAATATCTTCCCTTCTTTCCTCTGACACAGCCACCTCTTTGATGAAAATACCCATCACCTCATGTCTGGACTATTGTAATAGCCTGCTGGTGGGTCTGCCTGCCTCAAGTCCCTCACAACTCTAATCCAATCAGTCACTAAAGCAATTTTCACAAAGCACAGGCTTCATGAAGTCATTCCCCTACTCAATAAACTCCAGTGGCTCCTATTATCTCCAGGATCAAATCCAAAATGCTCTCTTTGGCATTCAGAGCCCTTTATAAACTAGCCGCCTCCCACCTTTCCCTGAAATATATTGATCCAGAGACACTGACTTCCTGGCCATTCCTTGAACAATACACTCCATCTGTTGGCTCTAGACATTTTTTCTAGCTGTCCTGATGCCTGCATTGTTCTCCTTCCTCAAATCTTACTAACTGACCTCCCTGGCTCCCTTTAAGTCCCAACTAAAATTCCATCTTTTCCCTGGAAGCCTTCTCCAACCCCTTCCCCCTGCCTTTTTTTGTGCTAATCTCACTTTCTGCTTTAGTATCAATATTAAGTATCCATTCCAAGATAGAAGAATGGTATGGTCTGGGCAATTGGGGTTAAGTGACTTGTCCAGGGTCACACAGCTAGCAAGCATCTGATACCAGATTTGAACCTTTATTGTTCTTCTGCCTTGGAACCTAAGATGGAAAGTAAGGGTTTTTCTTTTAAATTAAAAAAAATCTATATATGTATTAATTCCCTCCCCTCTTCCACACAAATCACTCTCTACTGTGATGCCTGTCCCATAGCAGGTGCTTAATAAATATTGGTTGACTGGAATGGAATTGAATTCCAGCACAAACAAGTCAAGTGGGACTCCTCAAACTGTAAAGTAGAGTGGCAGTAAATTCTGAATTTTACTTTCATTCAGAAACCTGGGCATGTGTGCTTGCCTCCGGTTTGGTCTATTTGATCAGGTTTGATCACTTATTTACTTTTGAGTTTTGCTCTGTGCGAATGTGTGTGCACGTGTGTGTGTTATTATGAAAAGGAAGTTTCAGTAGAAAAAAAAGTGAAAAAAATACTTTCCAAGATTACTTAGAAGAGCCGATAAATATGTCACATGTTGAGGTGGGTCAGGAAATGTTTCACCTTTCAAAATGGGCCAGAGGGGGCAGCTAGGTAGTTTAGTGGAATGGGAGCCAGGCCTAGAGACAGGAAGTCCTGGGTTCAAATACGAACCTCAGACATTTTCCCTGAGCAAGTCACTTAATCCCCCATTCCCTAGCCTTTACCACTTTTCTGGCTTGAAACCAATACACAGTACTGATTCTAAGATGGAAGGAAAGGGTTTAAAAAAAGATGGAGCCTTGGCAGGCAAGAATGTAGGGCCTCTTTCAGAGTGGGGCTGACCCAGCATTATATTTTGAAGCTCAAGTCTTGTCCTTATTGGGTGGTGCCCTTTTTCAGCAGCTCAACCCTGTGATTGCTGCCATGGCGAACTGTAGTGAAACCTACGTGAGCGCAGTCACTGCCAAGCCTATTCCTCAGCTGGCAGGCAGTATCGGAGGGGTGTCACAGTAAAGAAGAGATCACTGGTTCTGGAGCCAGAGTTGCGGAATTAAAATCCCTTTTCTTAGGCAGAACCAGGAGAACATTATACACAGAGCCTGTAACATTGTGAGATGATCAAAGATAACTGACTCTGCTACTGATAGCAACGCAATGATCCAGGACAATTCTATGGGACTTGTGAGAAAGAACGCTATCCACTCAGAGAAAGAACTGTGGGAGTAGAAATCCAGGAGAAAACATGTGATTTATCACTTATTTGTATGGATATGTGATTTGGGGTTTTGGTTTTAAAGGATTAGTTTTTTACAAAAATGAATAATATGGAAGTGGGTTCAAGTGATAATACGTATATGTATAACCCAGTGGAATTGCTTGTCAACTCTAGGAGGGGGATGGTATGAGGGGAGGGAGAAAACATGAATCATGGAACCATGGAAAAAATTTAAAAATAATAAAATGAAATAAAATGAAAAAAAATCCTATTTCTGATGCTTTGCTACCTTGGATGACTTCCCTGGGCCTCAGTTTCCTCATCTGTAAAATGAAAGGGCTGGTCTTTATGGCCTCTGAATTTCCTTTTAGCACTAGATCTTTGACCCCAGAAGAAGAGCTATATGAACTGAATGCTGAGGTCATTCATGCATTTACACAAGGCCTATCTATCCCTTGTAGCCTCAAACCTAGGAGTCTTTGGTCTTATGATCTGTTGACTTAAGGACTAACTCGCTGAACAGCTTCTCTTTGGTGAAAACCCAGTGTGGTTACAGGGGAGGCTCATTAAAACTATAAAGGCAGATATTTTTGCATATTTAGTAGGCGATGTTTTATTATTCCTTAGTCAAGGAACTAGAAAGCCATGTTCATTTAAATCAGTATGGTTCACATGTGCCCCCTGGATTGGGGCCCCATGGGAGCCAATGGCACCCAGAGGTGGGCAGTACCAGCCCATGCTGGCTCAGCTCTTGCCCGACAGGGCTGGAGGTCTCTAGTGGGGCCGCAGCTGTAATAGCCTTATTTTTTGTGAGCTGGAGCATGTCCGGAGGTTCAGCAGGGGGAACCGAAATGTCTGCAGCTGCCTTTTTATACCCTCAGGTTTTCAGTTGTTCGCCTCTGAAAAGGGAAGCCCATGTTGAGGTCTGAATTCATGGGTTTTTCCGTAAATGAAATATCTTTTTCCTTCGCCCCAACTGGCGGCTTCCAGTGATGCAGAAAGTCAACAGGGTTAAAATTTCAAATCCCCCAACATGCCATGCCAAGGGAAACTGGATGATGGCCTGCCTTGTTCTGGCAATGTTTTCCCTGGTGACTCACCCTTGGAGACCAACTGGAAAAACAAAGGGCGGTTGAGCCCCAGGAAAAATGGCGATGATGCTTTTGGGCCCATGGTGGTGTCCCATATGGTAATATAGGTATGGCTGTCCCAGAATCCCTTTGTCTTTTCTCTTGGAGGAGATTGTGGTTAAATAATTGAGGGAGTCAGGTGTGCCCTGGATGTTTCTTCTCAGATAGCTCTAGGATTTTACTATCTTTAATGACTATTTTTCATTTTGACCATTTTAAAGATGAGCTGTGTCTGGAATCTTGGTGCTATGAGGGAGTATAGCTGTCATTGAAGATTTCTTTTTCCTTTCAAGATTGTGGAGAATCAAGACTCACAAGAGTTGCTATAGAATTAGAAAGACAGAATTGTAGATTTAGGACTATAAGGACCATGATGCAGTGGTATTCTTTGGTCAGTGAGAGTCTATTGTTAAATCTTCAGTGTGAGCATTTACATCATAGAAGTCAGCAAATGTTATAAATTAGGGTTTGATTTGTTGTTTTGTTGATTTTCTAGACTTAAGAAAGTGATGGAGAAAATGTTAATAATACAGATTCTTCTTTTTTTTTTTTAAAGCCCTTACTTTCTGTCTTGGAATCAATACTGTGTATTGGTTACAAGGCAGAAGATCAGTAATGGCTAGGCAATAGGGGTTAAGTGACCTGCCCAGGGTCACACAGCTAGGAAGTGTCTGAGGCCAGATTTGAACCTAGGATCTCGTGTCTATAGGCCTGACTCTTAATCTACTGAGCCACCAAGCTGCCCCCAATACAGATTATTCTTAAAAGTGTGTTGAGCATATATTATTTCCCCTAGAGTGCTGGTTGTTGAATATTTTCCAGTACTGAAAAACTGTCCAAGTCAACTTCATTATTTTACATATATGGACACAGGGGTCCAGAGAAATAAAACCACTTGCTTAAGATCACAGAAGTAGGAAAATATGGCACCAGGAATTAAGCAGGTCTTCTGACTCTATATCCAAATATCTTTCCACTGTATTGTATATATTATTGCCGTTTACAAGTATATCTGCTACTAACCAGCTGTGTGGCCTTAAATAAAGCCCTTCCCCTTTCTGGGCCTCAGTTCTCTCTTATTCATTTTTATTCATTATTTATTCATCAACCACGAGTCCAATAACACTCCTCAGCACAAGCCTGAACTAGATTCAAATATAATTGGGAAACGCTTAACAAAATAAAACAAAATAAATGATAAAACATAAAGAACATTTGAATTTATATTATATATATAAAATATACATTTTATACATATGATTTTTATGTAGTTTGAGTAAATAGCATTGTAATGACATTTCAAGGAATATATATGCCACTCTGAGATCCTTACGTAGGTACGATCATTTCTATTTGCATTAGACACGACTGAAGACTTCTCAAGTCCTTTCCCCTTTGACTACTCTGAGACCTTGCCAATAATAGCATAACAAGAGTCACCCACCAGTTTCTGATTGGTGGCTGACTGAGGCCTCTTCAGGATTTGTTCTGAGGCTTCCAGGATTTCACTGGAATTGTGCTCCAATATACGCTCCAAACTAGCCTTGTCAGTGGGCATTTGCTCACTAGCCCAGGGCAAAAGGATGTTTAAACCAGAGGAGGAGTGAAAAGGCTGATTTCCTTTCTCTTTATCCTGAGTTGTGGCTGGGCAGCCGAGAGGTCAGTTAGGGAGCTCTGGGGGCTTTGTAAATATTTGCAGAGTTGATCTCAACATGTTTAAGTATCAGAATGAAATTGCAAGGAATGGGAGCCTGGGAGAGAGGCAAACATATGGACAGAATCACCTCAAAGAGTCTGTTTTAGCCTCTGGATAGACCTCTGGGCTTATTCCACAATGCCCTGTATCCAGAGACTTGGTTTATCCCATGTGAGCAACATGTACCTTGGGCCAAGAGAAATGGAATGGACTCCCTTTGTGTCCAACATCCAATAGCTATGAATGTGCCTCTTTGGGGAGAATTCTCATTCTGCCTGAACTGTATGTTTATGGGACTGAGCTCAGATTGCATTCCGTCCACTTTGAGTTGAGATTAAGGATGAAAAGGTCAGGACATAAACCCAGTTCTTCCTAATTCTAAAGGTGCCTGCTAGACCTTGATATCTCTAATGCTCATTTCACAGATGGCCACTGATCCTCAGAGATGGCAGGTTAGTCGTCCATGATCACAGGGCAGCTAGGTGGCACAGTGGAGAGGGAGCTAGGCCTCCAGATGGGAAGTGCTGGATTCAGATTTGGCCCAAACACTTCCTATCTGTTGTGACCCTGGACAAATCATTTAACCTTAATTGTATACTCCTTACCATTCTTCTGCCTTAGAACCAATTCATAGTATCAGTTCTAAGTCAGAAGGCGCATTTTAAAAAAAAATGTCTATGATCATCACATAGTTGGAAATCTGATTTGAATCCAAGGCTCCTGATTTTGTTTTTTTTAATTTAAAACAATTTTTTAATTTAAATAATTAATTTAGAATATTTTCCCATGGTTACATGATTCATGTTCTTTCCCTCTTCTCATCCTCCCTCTCCCCTTCCTCCCCCCACCAGAGCAAGGCTCCTGATTTTAGAAATCAACCATCAAAACAATTTTTCTAGAGGACAACTTTGACCATATCATCTGTATATTTAATCAACTCCAGAGACTCACTGTTGCCTCTGGAATCAAATATAAAATGCCAAGTTTGGCTTTTACAGCTCTCCATAACCTGGCCCCTTCCTACATTTCCAGTCTTCTAACTCCTTACAACTCTCCCCTAATCCTCTGGGATCCAGTGACACTGGCCTTCTGGATGTTCCTTGAACTAGATACTCTATCTCCCGACTGAGCAATTGCACTTCTGTGTCTCCTTCTACATACCTGGAGCCCTTTCCCTCTCCATCTCTGCCTCCTGGGCTTCCCTGATTTCCTTTAAGTCTTAGATAAATCTCACCTTCTTAAAGAAGTTTTTCCTGATCCCTCTTAATACCAGAACCTTCTCTCTGTTGATTATGACCAATTTATCTTTGTATATATCTTTTTCGTACAAAGTTATTTGCCTTTTGTCTCTCCTAGTAGACTGTGAACTCCTTTGAGAGCAAGGTCTTGCCTTCATCTTTGTCTGTATCCTCAGTGCTTAGCACAGTGCCTGGCATGTAGGAGGGGCCTAATAAATGCTTATTTGGGGCAGCTAGGTGGCTTAGTAGATAGAGTTCCAGGTTTGGTGTTGGGAAGACCTGGGCTCAAATCTGATTCAGATATATCCTAGCTATGTGATCATGGGCAAGTCACTTAACCTTAATTGCCTAGCCCTTACTGCTCTCTCCCCATCCCTTTAAAAAAAGAAACAACCTTACCGTCTATTTTATAATCAATATTGTATTAGATCCAAGGCAGAATTGCATTAAGGGCTAGGCAATGGAGGTTAAGTGACTTACCCAAGATCACAAACCTAGGAAATATTTGAGGTTACATTTGAACCCAGGACCCCCTGTCTCTGGGCCTGGCTTTTAATCCCCTGAACCACCTAGCTGTGCCCCTCCACCCCATCTCCTTATTGCTCTTCTCACTTGGAAATGATAGAGTATTGATTCTAAGACAGAAGGTAAGGATTTTTGAGATAGATAGCTAAATAGCTAAATAAATACTTGTTGGCACGACTTGACTTGAATCTAGTGTGCTACAGTGTTTCCTTAAAGGCTCTAAGATATGTTGTGGCAGCAGATATATTGTAGAAGCAACTACTCATATAGTTACTAGGAACATGTCCACATGTAGTAATTGGGAGCGATCCCCATTACCTAGAGCCAGTCCGGACTTTCCGTCACCTGGAGACGTGAAGGAGGTAGAGAAGTGGTGGCATGCTGGGCTCATATTACATCTGTTGACACAAGTTCCATGGAAATGCAAACATTGGATGGTATCTCCCTCCATCCACAAGCCTCCCTAGATTGATTGGAAAGCAATAGAAAGCAATGATTGGTGGGATTCTAGAAGTACCTTAATGCAGATCATGTGTCTCACTTCAGGTGGTCAGGAGGTTTCCATGGTATTTCTCAGAGCTCGCTATGCAAATCAGGGGTAAAACAGCTATGAATCGATTTCTTTTGGGAGAAATCTCATTATGCCTGAATATATATATATATATATATATATATATATATATATATATATATAACTGAAACCACCTTGCACTTCACTCTGAATTTTCGTTGATAATTAAGAGGTAAGCATGTCTCTTCAGCCAGTTTGCTTTGGTTAAAGCTTTATCTAATCTCTCTGACCCCTATAAAGGTACTTCCTGATTTTCATTATGTTTAGAACCCAAAAGGAAAGATTGTGGGACCAGACCTAACCCTCAGACCCTGCTTCCAGAACTCTTTAGTGAAACACTTCTTATTCTGGGAGGAGAGACTGCAGCGAAGAATGTTCCTGCCCTTTCTTTCTGGTTGTCAGTATAAGGGAAGTACAATTGGTTGGGATGAAGGAGAAGATGATGGTGATATGTGCGGAAGTGCCTTGATTCCAGGAGGCTAGGTCAATTGGACAGATGGCCAGAGATTTTCTTGAGGAGACTGCCTGCCTCACATCTGGAGCCTCAACACCAGCTCCAGGGCTGAGAGGGTACAGCTGCTTCAGTGAGTTCAGGTTGGGGGAGTATTTTCTTCCCATTTTCAGGGTGAATGGCATCTTGGTACCCCATTCCTACTCCTCACCCCCTGCAATGGCAGTACTAAAAAAAACAAAAAAACAACAACAAAAAAAAAAAAAACAAGAGAAGAATTTTATCAGTTAGTTATTTACAGAACAAAGTCCAGCCCAGGGCCTAAACTGAAGGATCTGGCGGGCTTAATAGATAGCCACACTTCCTGGCCTTTGATACAAAGCCTGGGTCACCCATATCTATAAGTGATAGCAGGTCCTTTCTGGCAAAACTCTGGGGCTGCAGTCATTCTGATACATGTGGAAGGCTGAACCGGACTCTGGGCTTTGTTTTGAAGCCCATAGAGCAGCCCTCTATCAGTATCCACTAGCTCACATGGTCAAGATAGATGGGAAACATATTGGGGGGAACGGGCTAGAAAGTGTCCTGGGTACAGAGTTCATGTTCAGGGACATCACTACAAGCTCCATTCATGTAAAGACTGAAGGGAAAAACTAGCTTTCTTATCTCAAGACATATGGCCCAATGACCACTCAAGCCTTGCCAATCCCAAACCCTGTTTATAGGGACCATCCGTTTACCTTCTTTGCTCCTAGTTTAAATGGTTCTAGAGGAAGTAACACCCATGTGCAAATTGGGTCCTCTACAAGCGCATGTTATCTAATCTCAGTTGAGTCATCACTTTCTTTCCTTATTGACTTTATATCACACTGCCCCCAGGAGCTATTTGAATCCATTTTTCTACAGCTTCTTATATTGTTCCTTCCACCTTGTATGCAGCAGAGGGCCTCACCTCCTACTTTATCCAGAAAACACCAGCTGGGCCACCTATCATGAACTCCTTCCTTTCTTCTATTTGACACATCAAACCCATTCAGCATCATCTATCATTGATTTCTCTTCTTTCCTCCATCCTCAGACACAAAGATTACACTTTTCCTTGCCAAGGGCAATGTTTCTCCTTTGTGTCTGGATCCCATCCCAACCTATCTCCTCCAGAAGCTTCCTCCTCCCCACTTCCCACAACCCTCTCTCTAGTCTTCAATCTTTCTATCTCTACTGGCTTCTTCTCCTTTACCTACAACATACCCAGGTTTCTGCCATCTGAAAAAAAAAACCTTCAAGGGTCAGCTGGATGGCTCAGTGGATTGAGAGCCAGGCCTAGAGATGGGAGGTCCTAGGTTAAAATCTGGCCTCAGACACTTCCTAGCTGTGTGACCCTGGGCAAGTCACTTAACCCCCATTGCCCAGCCCTTACCACTCTTCTGCCTTGCAGCCAATACACAGTATTGACTCCAAGATGGAAGGTAAGGGTTTAAATAAACAAACAAACAAACAAACAAACAAACAAAACCCTTCACTTGATTTTGCCATCCACTCAATCTATCATTCTAAATTGGTCCTTCCTTTTTCCTAGCCAGGATCCTAGACACAGCTTCCTTACATTGCAAAATCCAATGAGCTGTTTTCATTCTTCTTTTTCCTGGATACCTCAGCATCTGACATTGATGACTACCTCCTTTCTCTTCCCTAGGTTTCTCCAGTATTGTTTTCTCCTGGTTCTCCTCCTATCTGTTTGACTTTCTACTTGACTGGTTTATCTTCCATGTCCTACTCCTTTACCATAAGTGTCCACCAAGGTTTTGCCTTGTACTCCTTTATTTTATCAGGTTCTTAGCTTAAGATATATAAACTTTAAAATGTCTTAATCCATAGATAACTGTATTTTGATGCAATTGCTTAATAATCATATGTATTTTATTTTATGCACTTAAAAGCATTATTCTGAAAACGGGTTCATTGGCTTCATCAGACTGCCAATGGCATCCGTGACCCCCCAAAAAATGTTAAGAACCCCTGCTCTGTACCCTCTCTTGGTGATCATCACCGTCTAGAGATTTAATGACTCCCAGATTTATCTAATTAGTCATAGTCTCTCTTCTGAATTTTCCAATTGTCTGCTGGATATTTCAAACCGAATGTTCTGTAGGCTTCTCAAACTCAACATGCCCCAGATGGAACGTTCGTCTTTATCTTTTGCCCCTCTTCTTCTCAAATCCATCCCTGCTCCATACCTCCCGCTTTCTATTGAGGTTAACACCTTCCTTTCAGTTACTCAGGTTCACAGCCTCATAGTCATCTTCCCTCACCTCCACATCCAGTCAGTTAAAGTCTTATGGATCCTGTATCTTCAACCTTTCTCAAACCAATCCCATATTTATTCATATGGCTGCCACCATAATCCAGGCCATCATCATCTCTTTCCTATACCATTGCAAAAGCCTAGACTTGGAGTCAGGAAGACTTTAATTCATACCCTGCCTCAGATGAACCAGGCAAGGCACTTAATTTGTGTCTGGCTAAATTTCTTCATTCGCAAAATGGGGTTATGATAGCACCCATCTTACAGAATTACTAGAAGAATCAAATTAGTATATGGAAAGCACTTAGTAAATTTCAAAGTCCTATAAAAATGTTAGCTATGATGATGATGGTGATATGATCAAGGAACACAAACACCCAATCATAACTAAGGATATGAAAGAGTTTATGATAAGCCTCACATGAAGGCAGTAAGGATTTCAAACAATAAAAAGCATTTTTCATCAAAGAAAAGTTATGATTTAGATAGATGTTAAAAGAGCAGGAAGATGGGGACAGCTAGGTGACTTGGTGGATTGAGAGCCAGGCCTAGAGATGGGAGGTCCTCCGATCAAATCTGTTCCCTGACACTTCCTAGACCCTGGGCAAGTCACTTAACCCCCATTGCCTACCTTTTACTGTTCTTCTGCCTTGGAACCAACATACGGTATTGATTCTAACATGGAAGGTAAGAGTTTAAAAAAATTAGCAAGAAGGGTATTTCAGGAAGGAGAAGTAAGATTGCTAAAGGCAAAGAGAAGAGACCACACTGCCTCTGTTCAAGGAGAGTTGGAAGAACTTGGCAGAAATGGAAAGAAATAAGATTAGGAAAAAAAAGATTGAGGCCAGATTGCTAAAGCCTTTGAACATGAAAGGAAGGAGTCTGAATTTTATCTTGGAGTCAATCAGGAGACATCGAAGATTTAGGGGCTAGGGAGTAACATGACGAACGTAGTGGTTTAGGGAGAATCATCTGATTTCTCCTGCTGGGTCCAGACCTTGGCATATTTGGGTGAGTAGGAAGAGTCCCTAAGGTAAGAGAAAACTTTACCTAGGACAAGAAATTGTAAAGGGATGGGCAATAAGCACGGAATTAAATTGTACTTTACAGCCTCTGCTCCTGAGCAGACACCGGTGCCACCACGGCCATACCAAGGTGTCCGTGTGAAGGAGCCAGTGAAAGAATTGCTGAGGAGGAAGCGTGGCCTCGCCAGTAGTGGACTCACAGTGGCCGCAACCACGGTGAGGAGACAAGTCATTGCAAGGAGTGGGCTTGGATGAAGTGGAGCCAACACTGGGACCATTCCCCTGCAGGGTGGGAAGTTATTTTTGGGATGACTCCAGAAGGATTCATGAACCTGTGCCAAGATGCTCATCATTCAATGTTGGCCAGGGATTCTCAGTTTAGTGAGCTTATGTTTATTATTGGCATACTCATTAGGTGCCTCATTACAATTTCCCCATGAAGACAAGGACCATTTTATTATTGTCTTTGTATCCCCATTGGTCAATTACCATATCTTGAACAAAATAGCTGGTTTGAATTGAATTAAATGAAGGAGAAAGAGATCAGGGATGTTCCATGGTCTCTGGGAAGACTAAGTTTGGGAGCCACTCAGAATCCAAAGGAATCCTTAACCTGGCTGTGTCTTCTCTGCTTTAGGTGGTGTTGCCCCATCAACCCCTTGCAACCTATGCCACAATGGGTAAGTCATTTTTGGTGCTTGTATCTGGTTCTGGCCTCTCAGTAAGCAGAAGTGGTATAGTGGAATAAAGTCTGGCTGTAGAATCAGAGGTTCTGGGTTCAAATTCCATCTCTGTAACCTTGGGTAAGTCTTCTAGGCTTTATTTCTCTCATCGCTAAAAGAGAAGAATCAGGGGCAGGTAGGTGGCTCAGTGGATAGAGTGCCAGGCCTAGAGATGGGAGGTGCTAGGTTAAAATATGGACTCAGACACTTTCTAGCTGTGCGACCATAGGCAAGTTACTTAACTCTGCCTAGCCCTTACTGCTCCAATACATCATATTGATTCCAAGACAGAAGGTAAGAGTTTAAAAAAAACAAAAAACGACTAAAACAAATGGGTCAGGCTAGTTGGCTTCTGAGTTCTGTTCTCTTCCCTAGTGCCTCACCTACTCTTTGCCCTTAGATGAAAAGAAAAAAAAAAAACAAACTTAAAGAACAGAGATCTGATTTTTCTGTCTTTGGTTTTGTTATCAACCTTGGATAAATCACTCCATCCCTCTCATCTCTTGGATTCGTCATCTGTAAAATAAGTTCTTATATTCTCTAATTCTTTCCTTTCAGGGCCATCCTGCCTGGACATGGAAGTCCCTACATCCACGGTGACAGAAGAAGGGGCCCTTTGCACTGGTTGGCTCTCCCAGCCTGCTCCTGCCACTCTGCAGCCTCTGACGCCATGGACACCCTACCCTGAGTACATGCCACATGAAGGTGTCAGTTGCCCTTACTCTACTGATATGTATGTTCAGCCTGTGTGCCCCAGCTACACCGTGGTTGGACCCTCATCAGTGCTGACGTATGCCTCCCAGCCACTCATCACAAACTTCACGGTACATTTATAATTCCCAGATGTTATCCCCAAAATGAAGGGCATTCACTTGTCCCTCTTGGGAATTCCTGATGATGCTGAATGATGGAAAGTTTTCTTTTTCCCCCTTTCTAGCCCAAATCTTTTCAGCTCTTTCTGGAAATTTAATCTAATATACACGTCAGCTTTGATAGTGTAACATTAACTCTGTATTGATACTAATTGTCACTCTCTTTGGGGTGGATTGCCAAGTTCAGTCCTTCTTTTCCTAGCTGCCAAAAGATCTAGACGCCTCTATTGGACTCAGGACTCAGTAATTTTTTCTACTTTTGTGTGCCCAACTCTAAATGATTTGGCATTAGTAGCCAGGGAATTTATTAATTCAGAGCTAGCTAGCTGGGTAGTGGATAGAGCACTGGACCTAAAGAAAGGAAGATCAGTTCAAATCTGTCCTCAGACAGTTGTCTGATCCTGAACAAGATATTAATTTCTTTTCTCTCATTTTCCTCATCTGTAAGATTGGGATGATGATAACACCTGCCTTCTAGGGTTGCTGTGAAGATCCAATGAAATAATATTTATCAAATGCTTTGCAAACCTTAAATCTCTATATAAAACCTTATATTTGTTCATTCAAATCAGTGAGATGGCATGGCTCTATGGTAAAATGTTGTACTGAAGTTCAAAACCTGCCTAGATTTGTGACCTTGGACAAGTCACTTAATTCCTGCCTCAATTTTCTTATCTGCAAAATGGTGATAATATTTTCCCTCTCACAGGGTTGTTGTAAGGATAAGATAAGATAATGTATGTAAAATGCCTTGAAACCTTAAAGTTATAAATGTTGTTCCCTTGTTTCATTTGTGTCTGACCCTTCTGACCCCATTTGGGATTTCTTGGCAATGATACTGGAGTAGTTTGCCCTTTCCTTCACCAGCTCATTTTACAAGAAAGGAACTGAGACAAACATGATTAAGTGACTTGCCCAGGGTCACATAGATAGTAAGTGTCTAAGGCTGAATTTGGACTCAGGTCTTCCTGATTCTGGGCCAGATGCTCTATCCACTGCATTACTTAGATATAAATATATAATAAATAACACCTGTATATAAATGTTAGGCACAAATCATCCATGCAACGACACTTATTAATCAAGATACTTTGGAGTACATGCTGGGGGGGGGTGGGGAATGCAAAGATACGTAAGACATGTTCATTGTCCTCAAGAAGAGTATCATCCTGGGGGGATGCTTTAATGCTTTAACTTATGCAGGATTTTATTGGTGAGATTATTTATTCCCTCCTTCAGTACAAATCTCAACCATTGTCTGACTACTAGATAATCTTTATGAATTACTATGGCTGAAAATGTTATCACTTAGTAGAATACCTTCAGAGCCAGCGAGGTGGCATGCTGGGCAGATTCCTGAACCCAGAATCAGTGAATCTCAGTTCAAATTCCACCTGAGATACATACTAGCTGTGTGACCATGGACAAGTTATTTTATTTCTGTTTGCTTCATTTTCCTCAACTGTCAGATGTGAATAATAGCAGCATTTACCTCCAGGCTTGTTGTGAAGGTAAAACAAACTAATATTCCTAATGTCCTCAGTACAGTGGCTGGCACATAGTAGGTGCTCAGTAATTGCTTTTCTCACATCCTTCCTTCTGGTAATGAGCCTAGGTCCAGTCATTTGTGTAGTACAGTCTTTTGCTGAGCCCAGACAGGATATAAATACACTATATATGTATACAAATAAAGGAAAATTGGAAGATTCTGGGATTTCTCCAAAGTGAGCAATTAGCCACTCCCCTACCCCCTACCTCCAGACTAGGTCCCTTAGATGGAGCACTGGGCGGAGTTAGGAAGAATATGAATTCAACCTGCCCTTACACACTTACTAGTTGTATGACCCTGGGCAAGTCACTCACTTAACATGTTTGCTTCAGTTTCCTCAATTATAAGATGGGGATATAATACTCCTTACCTGCTAGGATTGCTGTGAAGATAAAATGAGATAATATGCGTAAAGTGCCTGGCATATAGTAGGCACCAAGTGAATGCTATTATTATTTTTTATTAATCTCAGTACACCCAGAAATAGTTTGCATTCTAGACCCAGCATATTCACTTCAAGAGACTCATCTCTACTGCATTGCTGGTGTAGACTAGAGGGTCATATATCAGTATTTCCTCTTAGATAAAGCTCAGGACATCTGGCTTCTGTGGTGATGGGACCAGCTATATAGGCGAAATACGTGGATACCCTCTGCGCCAGGATTTGAAAGCTACCACAAAATGCCAAAGTATCATCTCCTCAGCCTGCCTGTGGTTTCCATTATTAGAGTTGCTTCTTTGGGTGCAGCATGGAATCTTCAGGAGGTCACCATTAGCTTGCACATATGACCAGAAAGGGGCCATACATTCTTGATGAGGAGTCATTGTGCTATTCACCCCAGGGTAATTGATGAGATTAGTCCTCAGCCTGCAGATCCAGGGACATTGAGGACTGAGAAATGGAACAGATAAAGGTACTGGACTAAAAAACCTAGAACTCATGCCTACAGGGCTCTGATAGTTGTGGGCAATGTGTCTGGTCGGATACTCATGCACCTGCTCATTCCTGTAAGTATTATTCATAAGAAACAGAAGGGAAGATGATCAAAGATCTAATTTTTCCCTAGGGTGATCCTTAAGGACCTAAATGGAACCTCAGGGGTAAGAGATCAGGAAAGGTCTGGGATGAGAACAAAGCCCACTTAGAAAGTGAACCAGACAGAACCTTCCCTCACAATGTAATGGACCTCCTCTGTCCTGTGCTTTCTCATTCTTCCCACAGACTAGGAATGCCACGCCAACAAATGGGCCTCAGCTGGATGGTACGGAGCACCAGGCACCTCTGACTTACTTCTCATGGCCTCAGCCCATTTCAGCTCTGCCCAGTTCTACCCTGCAGTACCAGTCCCCAGCTCCTTCACTGCCTGGGCCACAGTTTCTACCCCTTCCCATCTCCATCCCGGAGCCAGCCCCTCAGGACCTAGAAGATACAAGAAGGGCAATCAATACAATGCCCATAGAAAAACTGCTCCTGGAAGAAGAAGAAAGTGATACATATGGGATGAACCATACTCTGTCTGTGGAAGGGTTTTAATACCTGGTGTTTGATTTCTTCCTGCCTGATGTCATACTATTTCTTGAATATAGGTTGTGTGACTACATGTGGGATACAGTCTGAGGCTAGTGCTAAAAACATGGAATCTTAGAGCTAGAATTTGAAAGATCACTTTACAGTCTTTTCCTTCTCTTCCTTCCTTCCTCTCCCTCCTCCTCCCATTTTTCTACCTTCTTGTTTCTCCTTCCCCCTTTCCTTCTCATTTTCCCTCTTCCCTCCTCTCCTCTCATTTCCCTCCTATTCTCTTTCCCTTCTTCCCTACATGCCCGTCAGCTTTCCTGCCTTCTAATCTTCTTGCCACCCTTTTTAATTTTTCCCTTCTTCCCTCCTTCCCTTCCTCCTCCAAAAAACATTACAGATTTTGGAGCCTCAGCATTTTATTTCACATTTGCTCAATTCAACCAACCAACCAAATCAACAAGTATTTATTAGCATCTACTATGTTCTAGGCACTGAGCTAGGCACAGAACAAACAAGGACAAAAATGAAAACAACCCTGACTTCAAGGAGATTATATTAGATTGGGCAATTTTTTGTGTCTCATTTTTCCCTTAGAAGAGTCCCCCTTTGGGAGTATATTGTGTGTCAAGGTAGTAGTACCTCCTCAGTATCTGAGCCCCATTATGCTTACTCTGCCCATCTTTGTAATTTTGACATACATGAAATTTTTCCCTCCCATATTCCCCTGCTTCCCATTCCCTCTTTTGACCTTGCCAACATCTTCTGAGAAAGACAGCCAGGCAGAGAGCTGGTGCCAGAGTCCCTGAGCTTACACTTTTCACAGTTGCTTCTTTGTTTGTGATGAGCTGTGTTGGACAGATTTACAGTTCACATGGCAAGACCACAAACTGCTGGGGCTCAGGGGTAGGGAGGGACTGATGGTAATAAGAAGAAGGAGAAGAGAGACAGTGCCAAAAGAGTATGTATATGACTTCCAGGAGAGAATGACAGAGGGGATAGTTGTGATGTGGGTACAAAAGAGGGATAGAAGGGAAGGGACAGTGTGGGAGAGGAAGTGTCAGAGGGGGCAAGGGCCATGTATATTTGTGAGAGAGACAATATAAGATGGGGAGGGGAAAGAGGAGGTGGGGAGGAGAGTATGATAAAAGAAAGGGACAGAGGGAGGGAAGGAATTATAGGATCATAGATTCAGAGCTTGAAAGGACATTGGAGGATATCAAATCCAATCCCCTAATTTTACAAATGAAGAAACTGAGGCACAGAGATTTGAAGGGACTGCTCAACTATTAAGTGGAAGAACAAGGATTCCAACTAGACCATTTGATTCTAAATCCAGTTACTTTTTCCACTCTGCATCCATAAGGAGGGGTGGTGTGCTGAAGGAGTTGTAGAGGCAGAGGAAGGACTGACCCAGCTCCACAATGGTATGGTTGTTTAGAATTGACAATAAATTTGAGTGGGGGTGGGGAGAGAAGCATTGCTTTAGGTTGGGGTAGAGGTGGGACATCAGAAAAAGACTGGTATAAAAGACAGAGACACCAATAACACTTTATTTTGTAAAATTTTTAAAATGAAAATTAATTAATTTAGAATATTTTTTCATGGTTACATGATTCATGTTCTTTCCCTCCCCTATTCCTTCCCCCCTCCCATAGTCAATGAGCAATTCTACTAGGTTTTACATGTATCATTGTTCAAAACCCATTTCCATATTATTTATATTTTAAATAGAGTGATCATTTAAAGTCAACATCCCCAATCATATACCCATCGAACTATGTGATCAATCATGTTTTTCTTCTGCGTTTCTGTTCCCACAGTTCTTTCTCTGAATGTGGATAGCGTTCTTTCTCATAAGACCCTTAGCATTGCCCTGGATCATTGCATTGCTGCTAGTAGAAAAGGCTATTACATTCGATTGTGCCATAGTGTATCCGTCTCTGTGTACAATGTTCTCCTGGTTCTCCTCCTTTCACTCTGCATCAATTCCTGGAGGTCATTCTAGTTCACACGGAATTCCTCCAGCTCATCATTTTTTTCAGCACAATAGCATTCCATCACCATCAGATACCACAATTTATTCAGCCATTTCCCAATCAATGGACATCCCCTCATTTTACAATTTTTGGAATATTTTTGTACAAGTATTTTTCCCTATTATCTTTTTGGGGTACAAACCCAGCAGTGGTATGGCTGAATCAAAGGGTAGGGAGTCTTTTAAAGCTCTTTGGGCATAGTTTCCATATTGCCTTCCAGAATGGTTGGATCAATTCACAATTCCACTAGCAATGCATTAGTGTCCCGATTCTGCCACAACCCCTTCACATTTATTATTTTCCTTTACTGTCATATTGGCCAATCTGCTATGTGTGAGGTGGTATCCCAGAGTTGTTTTGATTTACATTTCTCTAATTATGAAAGATTTAGAACACTTTTTCATATGCTTATTGATAATTTTGATTTCTTTATGTGAAAACTGCCTATTCGTGTCCCTTGCCTATTTATCAATTGGGGAATGGCTTGATTTTTTGTACAATTGATTTAGCTCCTTATAAATTTGACAGGTTTTTGCTATGAAGATTTTTTCACAATTTGTTGCTTCCCTTCTAATTTTGGTTGCATTGGTTTTGTTTGTACAAAAACCTTTAAATTTAATGTAACCAAAATTATTCATTTCAAATTTTATACTATTCTCTTTCTCTTGTTTGGTCTTAAAATCTTTCCTTTCCCATAGATCTGACAGGTATACTATTCTATGTTCACTTAATTTACTTATAGTTTTCTTTATATTCAAGTCATTCACCCATTCTGAGTTTATCTTGGTATAGGGTGTAAGATGTTGATTTACACCTAATTTTTCTATTACTGTTTTCCAATTTTCCCAGCCATTTTTGTCAAATAGTGGGTTCTTGTCCCCAAAGCTAGGATCTTTAAGTTTATTGTACACTATCTTGCTGAGGTCATTTACCCCAAGTCTATTCCATTAATCCTCCCTTCCATCTTTTAGCCAGTTCCATATTGCTTTCATGGCCACTGCTTTATAGTATAGTTTAACATCTGGTACTGCTAGGCCCCCATCCTTCACATTTTTTTTCATTAATTCCTTTGATATTCTTGATCTTTTATTCTTCCAAATGAACTTTGTTATAATTTTTTTCTAATTCTATAAAAAAGTTTCCTGATAGTTTGATAGGTATTTGGGTAGGATTGTCATTTTTATTATATTAGCTCATCCTTCTCATGAGCAATTAATGTTTTTCCAATTATTTAGATCTAGTTTTAATTGTGTGGAAAATGTTTTGTAGTTGTGTTCATATAATTCCTGCATTTCTCTTGGCAAATAGATTCCTAAATATTTTATATTGTCTAGGGGTGATTTTAAATGGAATTTCCCTTTCTAACTCTTGCTGTTGAGTTGTGTCAGAAATATATAGAAATGCTGATGATTTATGTAAGTTTATTTTGTATCCTGCAACTTTGATAAACTTGTTGATTATTTCTACTAACTTTTTAGTTGATTTTCTAGGATTCTTTAAGTACACCATCATATCTTCTGCAAAGAGTGATAGTTTAGTCTCATCATTGCTTACTTTTATCCCTTCAATTTCTTTTTCTTCTCTAATTGCTATTGCTAGTGTTTCTAGTACAATGTTAAATAATAGAGGTGATAATGGGCATCCTTGTTTCACTCCTGATCTTATTGGGAAGGCTTCTAACTTATCCCCATTGTGGATCATGCTTGCTGATGGTTTTAAATATATACTGTTTATTATTTTTAGGAAAGGTCCATCTATTCCTATACTTTCCAGTGTTTTCAATAGGAATGGGTGTTGTATTTTGTCAGTCAATAACACTTTATTAAGAAAAGTAAAAGCATTGCTTTAGATGCTGATAAGTGAATTTGGAGACTGTTCCTGGAAGAGGTCTCCCAGAAGATCTTGGCAAATCTCTTTACAAACGGAAGTAGTAACCTGGTTGGAGAGTCCTGTCCTATAGAGGCTGCTAGATGGCCCACTGGTTAGAATGTTGGGCCTGGAGCCAGGAACACCTGTGTTCAAATTTGACCTCAGAAACTTTATAGTGACATGACTTTAGGCAAATTACTTCACTTCTAGCTTCTGTTTGCCTCAATTTCCTCAACTGCAAAATGGGGGTGATGATACAAACTCTACCTCCCAGAGTTGTTATATCTAGCAGATAGTAGGCATTATATAAATTCTAGCCATTATTTTTTTTATTAGTTTCTGGCCCTGTTCAAATCCATTGATTTTAACATAAAAAACTTTGATTCAAGTCCTTATTTGGACCCTTATTAGCTATATAACTTTAGACAAGTCACTTAACCTCTCTAAATCTCACTTTCCTTATTTGTAAAATAGTAAGAATTATGCACAGACAGTATATTCAAATTCAGAGATGTTCTATTGGTTTTCAAATGTACAAGGATATCCCAGTCAGATTATTACTTTAGAGTCATGGTGGCAAACCTATGGCATGTGTGCCAAAGGGGGCACTCAGAGCATACAAGCTGTTGCCCCAGCACAAAGTTCTCCAGAGTTTGTTACTAGAAAGCCAGAGGGATGTAGGGTTGGACTGTTCCCCTCCCCATCTCCATGCACTGAGAACATTTTTAATATCATCTACCCCTCTAAAAGGTTTGCCATCACTGCTCTAGAGTCATCTAAGACATGACGTCCCCTCTCCAAGCATTAGCCTTTCATGAGTTCTATGAACTCCAACTAAAAATTTGGTTTTGTTTCCCATCTTTGCTAGGAAAACAATCTGTAGTAAACCAGCTTTATTCAGCTGGTATCTGGCTAGAGTGAGGAGTGGGATCGGGTGACTTGACTTTCTACTGTGGACATGAGGTATGAGCATTGCAGTCAGAGGGAAGGACTTTTCTGAAGAACATACAGATCTTTCGATATGTTTCACTGGGTGTTTTAACTAACAACTTCTGGTCAAAACACCTTTCCTGTTTTTGTTTTTTTTTCCTGCTTGGGTTTTCATCTTTGTCAGAATGTTGTCCAGCTCATATGATGGACCTACATGGCTGCATGACCTGTTCCCTGGTGAACAGTACTGGGCAATAGATCTGAGGACTGTTTCTGAATTTGGAGGAGTGAAAATGCAGTTAGACCATGAAAGCATGTGTAGCTATGGCTTCAATAGGCCAGAGAGCTCAGCCAAGAAATGAGACCCTTTATGTGTTTGCTCACCTTTATATGCCATTTGTTTTAGTTCTGCCTCCAAAGAGAGTGTCCTGGATATAGCCTCAGACTGGAAGTTCTCCCGGGATTATCGTATTAAAAGTAGAAACATTTTCAATAAAGATTTAAAGGAACTTTCTGATGCCTAAAGTGCTTTATTTCCTATCACATTAATCCTACTTGGCTCTTGACACTGAAAATGGTATCATAATATAAGGATGATTACTTACATGGTGTTGTGTTGGTTTTGCAACTTGATCCACATCATTGGGAGATAAACATCAGCCCTGGATATGTACTACAGTCACGTTTCCCAGGCTGTACACACAGGGCCTGTCGGCATGGTCTCCAATATGGCTAGTTTCAAGAAAAGGAAGGAAGTCTTTCTTTCCCAACTCATCTCATAATTTACTGTATTACTGCTTGAACTTTTTCATGATGCTGAGATATTCAGAGAGTAGTTTGTCCTTTAACCAGTTGATTTAGTTCAACAAGCATTTATTAAGCTGAGTTCTGGGGGGCTCTGATTAAATAAAACACTGATATTGCCCTCAGAAAGTTTCCAATCTATTGACCAGGGGGCAGGCATAACATGACCCAAATTATTATGCTACTTAGCAACATTCAACAATAATAGATGAAAGAAAGAACCAAGCAAAGTGCTATAAAAATTTGAGAGGAGAAATCTCATCTACATTGGGTTGAAATCATCAAATATTTTGTCGAAGAATCACAGAATTGCAGGATTTCAGAAATGGGAACCGTCTAGTTCAACCTGTACTGGAACAAAAATCCTCTCTAGAACATACACAATAGGTAGCATGGCAGGCAGAATACAAGGGAATACAAGAGAATTCTGATTTACAGAATTAATACAAGAGAAGATCTGAGTTCAAATTTTGCCTTAGATTCTTACTAGTTGGGTAACTTACTTATCCTCTGTCTACCTCAGTTTCCTGAACTATAAAACAAGGATAATAAAACACTAACTCCCAGGGTTGATGTGAGGATCAAATGAGATAAAATCTGTAATGTTAGGCCCAATGCACGTAGTCCATGGTAAGTACTTAATAAATGTTTATTTCCTTCCTTCTATTTCACGACCTCCGGGGTAGGGGCTGCTACTTTGCCAGGAAAGCCATTCTGCTTCTGGATAATTCTTATTGTTTGTAAGAAAGTTTTTACCAATGCCAAGCATATTTTTCTTTCATAACAACTTTCACAGAGCGCTTCTACTTTCTTTCCTCTGTGGCCAAATGGAATAAAACTAATCATACAATAATCCCTGCACCAAGAGAGGCCAAAACTATTTGTGCTGTAAAAGACTTTCTCTGCTTGACCCACCTTATGTTAGCAAATAATGGCCCATCTCTGTACCCTCAGAAAAGACTTGAGTTCTAGGGCCTCTCCCATAATAATAAATGATATTTAAAAAATAATATTTTCCCCCTTTAATTACATATAAAAGTAATTTTTAAGTTTCAGAATTTTTTTCCAAATTTTAAATCAAATTCTACCCCTCCCCAATCCCAGAGATGGTAAGCAATCTGATATATATTTTATAAGAATGATAAGGTAAGCCATTTTTACATAATAAATGACATTTTAAGAATATTAAAAACAAAACACAAAACCCTTACCTTCTATCTTAGAATCAATATGGTATATTGGTTCCAAGGCAGAAGAGTGGTAAGGGCTAGGCAATAGTGTATGTGATTTGGTTAACTCACAGGACTTGAAGCAACTCTTTGAGACTAAAAGTTGCAGAAAGGGGCCAATTCACATTGGTAGAGCAAGTTTTCTCATCCGGGAGTTCCCTATCTCAATGAGATCATAGATCTAGTACCTATCTGTGGGGTAAGCACTTTGGGTACCCCCATTTTGCAGATGAGGAAATTGAGGTACAGAAAGAGATGAAGTGATTTGTCCAGGGCCACCCAGCTAGCAAATCTCAGAAGTGTTAGCTGATCCTGGATCTTTCTAAGACCCACCATCTATCCCTTACTAGTTCTCTCTTCTCAAAAGGGATAATTATCCAAGGAACTGTATCCAAGAGACCTTGATCTCCTATGACAGGAGCTGCAGCATGTGAACATATGCTCCCTTCTATATCTCAGTCCTGCAATACCCCCATTGTCCTATCATATGAGCATGTTGCTAAAAAAGAACAGGCTGGCTTCTTGCCAGAGCTGGTTGAATTTTAATGAATTTAGTGAATTTGATTTAGTTGAATTTTAACAAAGGAAGAATTGTTATAGGAATAATGACATCTCTCTTAAAAGAGACAACCAGAATATGGAAATGGATTTTGCTGTATAATTATTATCTTATTGCTCGTCTTCTTAAAGGGTAGGAGAGGGAGAGAATTTGGAACTCAAAATTAAAAAAAAAAAAGAATGTTAAAACTTTTCAGATGTAATTGGGGAATATTTAATTTAATTTTATTATTCTGCAAAACACACTGCCATATTGGTCATAACCCAAACCCCCAAATAAAACCAAAGATACAGTGATGTGGAAAACAACTCCAACATTTCTTTCTCTGGAGGTGGATAGCGTTGGAAAATATTTAGTGAAATCAATAAAAATATTTTAAAAAACAAATACTCAAGATCTCCACAATAATTTTCCTTCTCCTGGATCATAGATTTACCCCCAAGAAAGCTCTCTGGAAGACTAGATGATACACAGGGATTTCTTCCTGATCAATTTTTATTAAGGAGGAGGTCTGTGTGAGAGCAAGAAGACCTTCCAATATCATGATGTGATTTACTTTCAACTGAGTCTTGAGCCGGGGACTGGGGTGAAGCAGAGGTAGTCTTGGCTAGACAATGTACAGAACATATAAGTAGGGAAAGTCATCTGTTTCTAGTGAAAGATCATTCTATCTTAGTAAGACTCATAAGAAAAGAAGTCAAAGATCTTGGATACTCCCAATTCCCCTGTAGAGTGGAAGTGAATGGAAATAATGGCATCAGCATTTCTGGTTATTTCTCCCAATTCAACTAAATAAGCATTCATTATGGAGTATTCACTGAAGACTAGCACCTTTGCTGTGAGGACTTGCCAAGACCTTTTCAGGGCTGCTCATCCATCTTCGGAGTCCACCTGTCACCCAACTGTCATCTGTGGCTCCAAGAAGTCAAAGCATGTGGTAAAATTGTCTTGGCAGATGGGCTAAACTTGGTTGAAAGTAACTAACAGGCCTCAAACCTGTCAGCGAGTTAGGGGGATGTTTGCCACAAGCATGTGAAGACTTCCTCGGGTGGAATGAGAGGATGAGAACAATTTGTTCCACTGGCCGTGAAGTCGGATAAAGCAAGCATTGTGGAGTGCTTAGAGCTTGGTCAGCCATCATAAATACCAAGGCCATCCATTGCATCCAAAGCCATTGCCAGTCATATTGACTTTTGTCCTGCTACTGGACTTTGATGACTCTGAAAGAAAGAATGAGGCCAACATGTTTGTGCAGCTCTGCCTTACTGAAATCCAGCTTACTCAAGAGCCTATCCTTGTGAAGTCATTGCTTGTTCCTTTTCTGAAAAAGGAAGGGCTGACAACAAGCACCTACTATATTCAATAATGCTGTGTTAGGTGCTAAGGATTCAAAGATAAAAATAAGAGCAGTCCTTGCCCTCAAAGGACTTACATTCTTTAGGTTAAGGGTGTGGGTGGGGCAGGCTGGCTAGGAGATTTTATGCACAAGTCAGCATGACATATATTAATTAAATTTTCTTAAAATTATGAGATGACTTTCATCTCCTCGGTTCTCTCCTCCATGTTAGCTTCAGTGCTTTTTTCTCCAGTAATATTTTAATGTACTTTCCTCTAGTTATATGTAGTAATAATTTTCACATTTATTTCTGACTTTTTGCAATCCACATTCTCTCTCTCCCACCTATACATACTAACATGTATAATCTACAACAAATTGCTCCCCAAGACTGTAAGCAATTTGATGTAGATTATACATGTTAGCATCAGTTTTTTTCAAACCTTTACCTTCCATCTTAGAATCAATACTAAGTATTGATTCTGAGACAGAAGAGTGGTAAAGGCTAGGCAATGGGGGTTAAGTGACTTGCCCAGGGTCACACAGCTAGGAAGTGTCTTAGGTCATATTTGAACCCCAGGATTTCCCATCTCTGGGCCTGGCTTCCTATCCACTGAGTCACCTAGCTACCCAATGTTAACATCAATTTTAATGCGGAAAGGAAAGCTTTTCAAGGAACACTGAAAAGGAAGAAACACCAATTTTGAATGCTAAAATCAAGATTCCCTACCCTCCATTGAATTCAATGCCTCTACAGAATACATGAACTTGTTCCCTCTCACTCCCACACCAATAGTGCTGGCAAGGTCCTAGGGTCTGAATGGCTGAAAAATTAAATATTCATAACCTCATACAATGAGAGCTGGAAGGGACTTTGGATCATTTAGGACAACGCTCTCCTTTTGAAGATGAGGAAATTGAGTCCCAGAGAAATGAAGTGGCTTGACAAGGGTCACATAATGACTGAGGCAATATTTCAGTTCTGTCCTCTGATGCCAAAGTCAGAGTCCTTTCATATATGTACCCAAATCACGTTTTCCTTTTGTCTTGCCAGTCTATGCCTGCTACGTACATCTGATGCATTTAATGAACATCTTATATTTAATGAAAGTTGTATTCCTACTGAACTGCTGGGCTAGGTAAAAGGTACAGATGAGTGTCCTTTCTCTGAGAGATTATGATCAGGAGGTCTTAACCTGGGTTTGTAGACTGCCAAGGGCGCCATGGGTAAATTTCAGGAGTTCCATGAACTTGGATTGGAAACTTTTCATTTCAACATAATTGGTTTCCTTGTAATTTTACAAGCTTTGCTTCATTCCTTTATTTCCTTATAATCTTACATACTTTGTCTAATGCATTTAAAAGCATCATTCTGAAGAGAGGGCCCTTGGGCTTTACCAGGCTGGGAAAGGAGTCCATGATACAAAAAAGGATCCCTGCTCTAGAATCAGATCCAGCCTGAAGATTAGAGCCTAAATCATTTTCATTGACAGCATATTGACTGACAGCGTGAAGTCTTCTTTCAGTGTCAGCTTTTGCCTGTAACCAAAGGGAAGACTGAAACATGAAATGTAATGGCAGGATTCTGAGGTCTTTCCTGTCTGGCTTGTGTTTGTGGGCACTGGGTTGAAGTATTCAAATTGTGGAGCACGTTGGACCAGCTGAGAATGTAGTTAAGATAGGGTTCCTAATTAAATTTTGGCCTTTGATACTTTAAGGCAGTGATTCCCAAAGTGGGCGCTACCACCCCCTGGTGGGTGCTGCAGCAATCCAGGGAAGTGGTGATGGCCACACTTTTTTTGTATTACATCATATTCTGAGTTCAATAAATAGTTTCATAATTTCCAGGGAGCACTAAGTAATATTCTTTCTGGAAAGGGGGTGGTAAGCCAAAAAAGTTTGGGAACCACTGCTTTAAGGTACACTACTATGTCAAAAGCTTTGTGCTATTCAAGTCAAACAGAAAGCCAAGGAGTAGAAAATGAGTGTGGAAAAATGTGCTTAGTGTCTCAATGGGGCATGAATGAGCTCCAATGAAAGACTTTGTCTAGCCTCTTTGATTCCTATACATTTTCTGGAGCTAAAAGTTTGATTGAATACAAGCCTTGAGCACCAGAGACAGCTGCCCTATTCAAACCAAGGAATACTGAGCCAAGGTAACTGATGCCATGCT
Organism: Gracilinanus agilis; assembly: GCF_016433145.1. NCBI lineage: Eukaryota > Metazoa > Chordata > Mammalia > Didelphimorphia > Didelphidae > Gracilinanus > Gracilinanus agilis. Next base: position 192,862,011 of record NC_058132.1, on the reverse strand, counting down.
CAGCCAAGGTAACAGATGGCGTGTTCACATGAAAAGAAATAAAAAATCAAGAATGGAGCATAAGCCTTAGAGCTGGAAGGAACCTTAGGCATCATTCAGTCCAACCCCCCACCCCCAATTTGGTAGATGGGGCGGCTGATATGAAAAGGAGCCAAGAGCTTTTTCCCAGATCACAACGGTCAGCCAAAGAGCCAGATCCTCTGACCCTAAATCCCTGCTGCCTCATATTGTACAAAGTTAAGGTTGCTGTGCTGTCGTTGGGAGTCTGGATATTTGACTCTGCCAGTTGTTTGCACAACTGTTAAATGCTCAGAATGAAAACAAAACAAAACAAAAAAATCAGTATGTGATATTGATGTTTCCAAACATAAAGAAATTTGGTTTATAACATAGGAGACCCACCTGGATGCTGCTGTTGAGTTTTGTCTAACTCTTCATTACCCTGTTTGGGTTTTCTTGGCAAAGAAGTGGTTTACTATATTTTTCCTCAGCTTGTTTTATAGATGAAGAAACTGAGGCAAACAAAATTGCTTAGGATCATACATCTAGGAAGAATCTGAGGCTGGATTTGAACACAGGAGGATGAATTTTCTTGACTCCAATCCTGGTACTCTATCTACTGCACCACCTAGCTGCCGTACCCATCAGAATTCTTGGAAGTCATTGTCTAGTTTTTTATTTTTCTCAAAAATCTTTACCTTTTGGGGGCAACTTGGTGAATCAGTGTAATGAAAGCCAGGCCTAGAGATGGAAGGTTCTAGGTTCAAATCTAGCCTCAGACACTTCCTAGCTGTGTGATCTTGGGCAACTCATGTGACCTCAGTTGTTTAGTCCTTCACTGTTCTTCTGCCTCAGAATTAATACATGGTATTGGTCCTAAGACAGAAGGTAAGAGTTTAAAAAAAAAATCCAAACCCTTATCTTTTGTCTTAGAAATGATACTAAGTATTGGTTCCAAGGCAGAAGAACAGTAAGGACTAAACAACTGAGGTCAAGTGAGTTGCCCAAAGTCACATAGCTAGAACATGTCTGAGGTCAAATTTGAACTCGGGACCTCCCTATCTCAAGGCCTGGCTCTTCATCTACTGAACCATCTTACTGCCCCTCTCATTTAGTTTTTATCCAGATGTCTGTTTTGTATAGATCTGAATAATCAGAAGCAACAAGGTAGTTTTGTGAACCAATTCCCCAGTGTGTGTAGAAGCAGCACAGTCCCCAGAGGCCAGAACAATGTTGGCTGATTGTCTGTCTTTAGGATACCAAAGCAATCGATTTTTAAAAAGGGGAAAATTCCAATAGCTCCTTGTCCTAGAAGATGCTAAACAATCAGTTTAAATCAGTTGTTCCCAAACTTTTTTGGCCTACCGCCCCCTTTCCAGAAAAAATATTACTTATTCCCCAGGAAATTAATTTTTTAAATTTTAATAGCAATTAATAAGAAAGATAAATGCATCTGTGGCCATCACCGCCTCCCTGGATCACTGCAGCACCCACCAGGGGGCGGTAGCGCCCAATTTGGGAATCACTGGTTTAAATGATGAGTGCATGGACTTGACTGACTTCATTACCAGTCTTATTTCTGAGTGAGGATGAAAAATTGGCACAAAAAAAAGAATGGAACATGTCCCTAAGTTATCAAATTCATCTTATGCAATGGAGAACAATTCAACAACATTCATTAAGTCCCTACTATGAGACTGACACTGTACTAGATTCTAGGGGAAAGAAGACAGAAATAAAACATAGCATTCTCAGGAGATAACATTTTACTGGGTAATACATGTATAGAATAAGTAAATACAAAATGTAGGTGCCTAGAACAGAAAGTTCATGAAGGAGTGATATGAAATAAAATGGGAAAGGTAAATCAGTTAGATTATGGGAGACTTGAAAAGCCACCTTAAGTATTTTATATGACATTCTAGAAGCGATGTTGTTCATTCTTCATTTTCGAAGAAGACCAATGCCATCATGGGGTGATGTATTGATGTGAATATAAATTGGATTTAAGGGAGGCAGAGTTGCAAAAAGCATTAGTCTCAAATCGCTCCTGATTAAAGAAATGCAAATAAAAAGAACTCTCACCTAGCAGACTGGCCAATATGGCAGCAAAGGAAAGTAATAAATGTTGGAGGGGATGTGGCAAAATTGGGACACTAATGCATTGCTGGTGGATTTGTGAATTGATCCAACCATTCTGGAGGGCAATTTGGAATTATGCCCAAAGGGCTTTAAAAGAATGCCTGCCTTTTGATCCAGTCATACCACTGCTGGGTTTGTACTCCAAAGAGATAATAGGGAAAAATCCTTGTACAAAAATATTTATAGCCATGCTCTTTGTGGTGGCAAAAAATTGGAAAATGAGGGGGAATTGGGGAATGGTTGAACAAATTGTGGTATCTGTTGGTGATGGAATACTATTGTGCTCAAAGGAATGATGAACTGGAGGAATTCCATGTGAACTGGAAGGACCTCCAGGAATTGATGCAGACTGAAAGGAGCAGATCCAGAAGAACATTGTACACAGAGATGGATACATTGTGGCATAATCAAATGTAATGGACTTTTCTAGTAGCAGCAATGCAATGATCCAGGACAATTCAGAAGAACTTGTGAGAAAGAACACTATCCACATCCAGAGAAAGAATTGTGGGAGCAGAAACGCAGAAGAAAAACATATGATCAATCACATATTTCAATGGGGATATGATTGGGGTTTTGGTGTTAAAAGATGATTCTACTGCAAATATGAATAACATGGAAATAGGTTTTGAACAAGGATACATGTATAACCCAGTGGAACTGCTTGTTGGCTTCAGGAGGGGGAAAGGAAGAGAGGTTGGAAAAATCATGAATCATGTAACCATAGAAAATATTCTAAATAAAAGGGATAAAAACAAATTGGAGAAAATAATTTTTTAAGCCATTAGTCTCACTCTCTCCTCCAGAATCATCAAAGTCTAGTGGCAAGACAAAAGTCAAGATGATTAGTGGCAGCTCAGGTTGTAGTGGATGATTTTTCTGTCTTTAAAGTCTAACCAAACTCTTAAGTTATCTATAAAGCCTGCTTCCGCCACCTTCATGGACATTGAAACAATTGTTTTCACCGGCCCCGTCTTCCACCATGGGAAAGTCTTTGCATGCGTAGAGTATTTATTTCCTTAACTCCCTAATGGGTCTGTGGCCTGATGGTTATCCTTAGTCTAGTTTAGTCCATCTGTTGAGGCAGTTTATTTGGGTGAGACTGCTATACATACTACTTGGAGCCACAGGTGAGAGCGGGGTGAAGGGTGTACCTCGAAAAGAGAAAGAAACTTTGAACAGGGCTCTCATACCAGGGATACTGGTCTTCACTGAATACCCATATACCTTTTTAGAAGCAATGGGTATTTTTTTCTTTTTTTCCCCCTTCTATGCTTTCTCAAATTCTTTTGTTTTCTTTATGTAATTATATTTCCACACTGGCTGAAAGGGTAATGATAACATTTGTGATTTTTTTTTCATTCTTTTGGAATTATGCCTTTCTTTGAGTTATTTCAGAAATAATTCCCTGAGTATTTTTAAAATTAAAAATTTTGACACCTTTAGCAAAAATTTCCTCAGTGAGGTGTTGTAAGATCAGCTACTCTTCTCAGTTTCATTTATTTGAATGCCATTTCTCCTTCATGTCACTTTTTTTTTTCTGTTAGGGTATAAATGTGATGGTTCAACTTTTACCAGTAATTAGAATAAATATCTCTAGAAATGAAAAAAAAAGCTAGGAAAACCCCCCAACAAAATTCATCTAGAAAAACAAGAGGTCAGGATTCGTCAGGGCAATTAATGAAAAAGAAATGTGACCTAAGTGTACCAGATCTCAAATTGTATTACAAAGCTATAATTGTGAGAACAATCTGGTAGTGGCTAAGAAATAGAATGGAATAGATTGGGTACACAACATATAGTAGGAAATGACCATAGTAATTTAGTGTTTGATAAATCCAAAGATCAAAGGTTTTGGGGCAAGAACTCAGTATTTGACAAAAACTTCTGAGAAAACTGGAAAATGGCATGGCAGAGTCTTAGTATAGATCAACATCTCACACTATATCAAGAGAAGATCAAAATGGGTACATCATTAAGATATAAAAGGTTATACCATAAATAATTTAGGGGAGCATAGAATAGTTTACCTGTCAGATCCATAGATAAGATAAGAATTTATGACCAAATAAGAGACCAAGAGCCTTGTAGGTTGTAAAATGAATGATATCTATTATTAAATTTTGAAAGTTTCTTTTGCACAAACAAAACCAGTGCAACCAAGATTAGAAAAAAAGCTGGGGAAGTTTTTTACAGCAAGTCTCTCTGTCAAAGACTTCATATTTCAAATATTTAGAGAACAGAGTCAACTTTATAATAAAAGAAATCATTCATCAATGGTCAAAGAATATTAATAGTTTTCAAATGAAGAAATCAAAGCTACCTATACTCATAGGAAAAAATGCTCTAAATCACTCTTGATTTGAGAAATACAAATTAAAATAACTCTGAGGTACCACTGCATACCTGTCAGATTGGCTAATATGACAAAAAAGGAAAATTATAAATGCTGTAGGGGGTGTGGGAAATTGGGACACTAATGCAATGTTGATAGTGCTGTGTATTGATCCAACTATTTTGCAGAGCAATTTACAACTATGCCAAAAGGGCTTTAAAACTGTGCATATCCACCCTACACCAAGATAAACTCAGAATGGTTGAATGACTTGAATATAAAGAAGGAAACTATAAGTAAATTAGATGAGCACAGAATAGTGTACTTGTCAGATCTTTGGGAAAGAAAAGATTTTAAAATCAAGCAAGAGTTAGGAAAAATTACAAAATGTAAAATAAATAATTTTGATTGCATTAAATTAAAAAGTTTTTTTAAAAAATCTTCATAACAAAAACCTCTGACAAAGGTCTAATTACTCAGATTTATAAGGAGCTAAATCAATTGTACAAAAAATCAAGCCATTCCCCAATTGATAAATAGGCAAGGGACATGAATAGGCAGTTTTCAGATAAAGAAATCAAAACTATCAATAAGCACATGAAAAAGTGTTCTAAATCTCTTATAATTAGAGAAATGCAAATCAAAACAACTCTGAGGTACCACCTCACACCTAGCATATTGGCCAATATGGCAGCAAAGGAAAGTAATAAATGTTGGAGGGGATGTGGCAAAATGGTACATTAATGCATTGCTGTTAGAGTTGCGAATTGATCCAAATTCTGGATGGCAATTTGGAACTATACCCAAAGGGCTTTAAAAGACTGTCTGCCTTTTGATCCAATCATACCACTACTGGGTTTGTACTCCAAAGAGATAATAGGGGAAAAGACTTGTACAAAAATATTTACAGCTGTGCTCTTTGTGGTGCCAAAAAATTGGAAATGAGGCTATGCCCTTCAATTGGGGAATGACTGAACAAATTGTGGTATCTGTTGGTGATTGAATACTATTGTGCTCAAAGGAATAAAGAACTGGAGGAATTCCATGTGAACTGGAATGACCTCCAGGAATTGATGCAAAGTGAAAGGAGCAGAACAAGAGACTGATACACTGTGGTACAATTGAATGTAATGGACTTCTCTACTGGCTGCAATGCAATGATCCAGGACAATTCAGAGGAAGAACTGTGGGAGTAGAATCACAGAAGAAAAACAACTGTTTAATTACATGGGTTGATGGGGATATGATTGGGGATATTGACTCTAAACAATCACCTGAATGCAAATATCAATAATATGGAAATAGGTCTTGATCAATGACACATGTAAAACCCAATGGAATTGCACGTTGCTATGGGGGAGTTAAGAGGAGGGGAGGGAAAAAACATGAATCATTTAACCATGTGAAAAAAATTCTAAATCGATTAATTCATTAAAATGGTCTATTAATAATAAAAAATAAAACTTTGCATATCCTTTGACTCAGCAATACCACTACTAGATCTGTAGTAAAATAATCTCCAAAGAGATTATTTTAAAAAAGGGGAAACAATCTATTTGTATAAAAATATTTATAGTAGTTCTTTTGGTGATAGCAAAAAATTGGAAATTGAGGAGATATCTATCAATTAGAGAATGGCTAAATAGTTTGCAATATGTGATTGTAATGGAATGTTATTGCACTATTAGAAATGATGGGCAAGATGATTTCAGAAAAACCTGGAAAGACTTTCATGAACTGATACAAAATGAAATGAGCAGAATGAAGCAAACATTGTATACAGTAACAATATTATACAATGAGCAGCTCTGAATTTAGCTATTCTTACCAATTCAGTGATCTAAGATAATTCCAAAAGGTTCACAATGAAAAATGCCATCCACTTTCAGAGAAAGAATTGATATTCAGTTGAAAAACTGAAACATACTATAATTCACTTTCTTCAAATTTTTGTTCATCGCTTCCACAAAATGACTAATATAGAAAAATGCTAAATATTATTATACATGTAAAAAATCTACATCAGATTGCTTATAGTCTCAAGGATGAGGAAAGGGAGAGAGGAAGGGAGAGAGGGAGAGAATTGGTAACTCAAAATTAATTTTAAAGAATTAATGTTGGGGACAGCTGGGTAGCTCAGTGGATTGAGAGTCAGGTCTAGAGATGGGAGGTCCTAGGTTCAAATCTGGCCTAAGACACTTCCTAGCTGTATGACACTGGACAAGTCACTTAACACCCATTGCCTAGCCCTTACAACTCTTCTGCCTTGGAACCAATACATAGTATTGATTCTAAGGTGGAAGATAAGAGTTTCTTTTAAAAAAATAATTAATTAATTTAAAAAAAGAATTAATGTTAAATAAAAGATGAAACTAAAATAAAAAATGCTGTGGTCCATAGTTTTTTTAAAAAAGGTTAATCTTATAGCAGTTTTCAAAGAATGAATAGTTGCAAATTATTCTCTATTTCTGTGGAAATCAAACTATAGGAAGTGGGCTTTATAGAATAGGAAATAGACTTATTTGACTAAGGAACTCCCAAGAAGAGGGAACTCCCTCTGCCAATGCAATTCAGCCCTGGTTATTTGACTTTTATTCCTACAAAGTTGCCTAGCTACACTAATGCACTGTTGGAATTATGAACTGGTCCAAAACCCTTTTGAAGATCAATTTGGAGCTATGCCAAAAGGGCCATAAAACTGCTTCCCTTTGACCCAGCAATACCACTATTAGGTCTGTATCCCCCAAAAAAATCAAAGAAAAAGGAAGAGGACCTAAATATACAAAAATATTTATGGTGATTCTTTTCTATGGTGGTAAGGAATTAGAAATTGAGGGGAATGCCCATCAATTGGAGAATGATACAACTGTGGAATACTATTGTGCTATAAGAAATGAGGAGGCTAGTTTCAGAAAAACTTAGGAAGATATATGAACCGATGCAAAGTGAAATGAGAAGAACTAGGAAAACATTGTACATGTTAACAGCAATATTGTAGCGACATTCAACTATGAAAGACTTGGCTACTCTGATCCATGACAAGTCCAAAAGTCTCATGATTAAAAAAAACCAAACAACAAAAACAATTCACCCCTCAAGAGAACTGGTGAACTATGAGTGCAGATTGAAGTATGTTTTTTCACTTTTTTTTTTGCAACATGCCTAATCTGAAAATATATTTTGCATGAGTTCACATGTATAATGGGTATCATATTACTTGCCTTCTCGGTGGGTAGAAGAGGGAATGGAAGGAGGAAGAGAATTTTGAACTCAAAATTTAAAAATGAATGCCATGGGACATGTAGGTGGCTCAGTGGATACAAAGCCAAGTCTAGAGTCAGGAGGTCTTGTGTTCAAACCTGGTCTCAGACAGTCCCTAGCTATGTGACTCTAGGTTAGTCATTTAACCTCAACTGCTTAGCCCTTACCATTCTTCTACTTTAGAATCAAAGTATTGATTCTAAGATGGGAGGTAAGGTGTTTTTTTTTTTTAAAGAATATTTAAACATGTATCCATTTAAACATTTCTAATTTAAATGTATTAAAAACATTTAAGCATTTAAATGTTTAAGCATTTAAACAGATGAAGAAACTTTAGAATCTGCCATACAGTTATTATGAATGGATGCATGGCAAAGGTGAGTTTCACTCTATGTGAAATGATGGAAGTAGGAATAAAGGAATTGATCTGGGCATAATCAGGTGAAAGAGTCAAGTATTGGAATCCTCAGGTAAGCATACATGCTAAAGAGGCAATGGATGAGTTTATTGTCACCAGATAAATAGCTGGAATCATGTACATCAGGTTGCCTCAGAATCCTAACTCATCACTTTCTAGGCTGGCTTCCCTCAGGTTCACATTCTGATTGGGGATTTGTTTCTCTCTCTTCCTGACTTCTAGCAGAGCTGGGGTCCTTAACTCCTTTCGTAGTGAGGATGCCTTTTTAGAGCCCTTGATTCAATGAAACAGTCTCACTTTGGGTGTCTTGTACCAGAATTCAGAGCACTTTTTCACGCCTCTGGCTCTTAGTTCTGGCTTTGACTTTCTGATGACCTTATTGATAGTTCTTTTAATCCTTAGAATTGGCACACACTTGGACCACACCCACTCCTCTCTCCACAGATTTAGGGTTTGTCACTTGCTAATCCCTGATACAAGATGGCCCCCTCCTTATCCCTTTGGGGCATTCGGAGAACTCTATACCTACAGGCCAGAAGCTTTCATCAATAGAGTCCTCTTCAAGAGCAACACAGGTGTCCTGTGGGTCAAGATACTGAAAGATCTTATTAAAAATTATGTATGTTAGGTATCTTTTAAATTATATTAATTTAATTAATTTATATGAATAATTTATATTATTCTATTACCTGGGAGGATAACATTCATAAAAATGTTTACAATAGCAGGTCCTTCAGTGGGGTTGAATTGCGGGGCAATGGGTATTTGTGTTTTTGAGTGTGAGTGTGTATGTAGGACATAGAGTATGAGGAGAAGTGTAGAAACTTTGAGGAACATTGAAAGGGAAGACAGAGACAAATTTTGCTCCTTTCCCAGAATTGCCTCAAGATGACCCTGCTTCCCTGGACCCAGAAGGGTCTCCTCCAATATCTGAGGAAAGTTTTCTGTCTTCTGATGGGCAAGAAGTCTGGGCCCCCTTGGGGCTGAGCTAGGCTCCCTTGGGCAACAGGGTGCCTTTAGTTAAGTCCCCTTGCCTGTGGCCACCACTCCCTACTCCCTACCCCACTCCCCACTAATTGCCTGCAGCTTGAAAGTTAATGTGTGATTTATTAAGTTCTCCAGTTGACATTCCTTCTAGTTTACTCCAGGAAAGCTTAGCCTCTGAGGGAAACTTAGGCTACAGAGTTTGAAAAATTCACACTCACTTTTGGGGAGAACCTGAGTTTTTTTGGGGGGGTTCTTTTCAAATGTAACTGCTTTAACTCAGGTGGCAAGCTGAAGCAAGGTCACTACACATGTCTAAGGATAGATTCAGCCAGCACTCCAGGATGGGCCTAGAGACTAAGTTTTCCTCTTGAATGAAGATAAGGCAGGCAGAGCTATTGTCAATATTTAATCTGGATAAATGGGATCCAGCTTTGTAAAGGCAGCACTTGGCATTGCTGTTTGCAGAGTCTGGCAATCCTCCAAGGAAAGCATTAGCATCCTGGGCCTGCCATTTTAAAGTGAGATTGCATTGTTATTTCTCCAGAAAAACAATCACAGAAACTGAGGTAAATGTGAACTAGTAAGAGGATACCAGGGAACTTCTTTCTTCTGTGGAGTGGCCTCTTTTTCTGTCTCTTACCTGGGGAGGGATAGAACTGCAAACTTCTAACTACCCAGAACTCTCCTTGCTGGTAGTTCAAGATCTGAGGATGTGGCAGGTGTGGGAAGGATATAAACAGCAGGCCAGAAGAATAGAAATGCTCCTTGGAAGTCCACAGGTTTTCTCTGGAGCATAATTTCTACAGCCCCAGGATTCTCCAGTATCCAGATGTATTTTTAAGGGGCTCAAGTTACCAGGAACATGAGCTCTTAAACTTTAAATCTAAGGTGCTGAGAGAGAGAGAAGAAGAGGAGAGAAGAGGAGAGGAGAGGAGAGGAGAGGAGAGAAGAGGAGAGGAGAGGAGAG
>NC_058132.1:192833031-192847042 GCF_016433145.1 Gracilinanus agilis | reverse complement strand
AGGAGAGAAGAGGAGAGGAGAGGAGAGAAGAGGAGAGGAGAGGAGAGGAGAGGAGAGGAGAGGAGAGGAGAGGAGAGGATGGGAGAGGGGAGGAGAGGATGGGAGAGGGGAGTAGGGGGGGAGGGGAGGGGAGGGGAGGAGAGGAGAGAGAGAGAGAGATGGGGAGTTAGACTCTGAAATTCATTCAGTCCTGGCTTCATAGGAACATAACTTGTAAGACTGTTGATTTGGAGCTGGGTGAGTCCTTAGTGGTCAAATGAGAAAACTGAGGTCCTTAAGAGTAACTTACCCAGGGTTATACAAGAAGTGGTAACAGAATGGAATTTGAACCTGTGACAGGAAGCTAGAACCAAAATAGAGATCACCTAATTCTACCACCTCCTTTTACAGATAAGGTCCCTTGTCTCCCCTTGCCCCCAAACCTTTGCCTTCTGTCTTAGAATGAATACTAAATATCAGTTCCAAGGAAGAAGAGTGGTAAGGACTAGACAATTGATGTTAAGTGACTTGTCCAGAGGCACACAAGTAGGAAGAATCTGAGGTCAGAATCAAACCAGGCATTTCCATCCCTATCCTGGCTCTCTATTCACTGAGCTACCTAACTACCCCTCCAATTCATTTTGTAGATGAGGAAGCTGAGGCAACCAGGGTTAAATGACTTGCCCAGGATCACAGGTCTACTAAGTGTCTGAGGCTGGATTTAAACTCAGATCTTCCTGACTCCAGACCCAATGCTCTATCTACTGTCCTAGTTGCCTAGGTAACCCAGCTATATAATGTCAAAGCAGAGATCAGGAGATCTTCTGATCATAGGTCTAGAACTGGATGGAGTCTTAGGGGCCATCTAGTCTGACTCTCTTTATTTTACAGATAAGGAAACTGATGCTCAAGGAGGTCAAGTGATTTGTCTGAACTTCTGAGCAAAGGACCAGTTTTCTTCTGATTGTCTTCATTACTGTATTTCTCCCCAAAATGTTATTCCTACACCCTCTATAGGTCAACCTGTGAAGTGTACCTGACCTGTCAATATTTGTTTTATGTAATTCCTCATATGATAGTTGTTATCTGAAGCCTTCAGTGAGAGGTTGCTATCCCAGGAGCCATGTTTGCTATTTACAGGTTATTATTAGAATTATTTGATCCAGAGAAATGAGGGCTGAGCCATAATAATAACTTTATCGTGGTTCACTATTATTTTCAGTGGTACCACTATTCATCCCTTGATATTATCTTGGGCTCTTCTTTTCCCCAACTTCTCATGTCCAAACAGCTGTCAAACCTTCTTGATTTTATAGCAATGTTTCTCAAATCAGCCTGTTGTTTTTCTATTCTCAATTTTCTCTTATTCTCCATCTCTGGGCACAATCTTAGAGTAGATCCCTATCCCTAGTTAGTTTCAATATCACAATAGTCTTCAAACAGGTCTCCTCAAAACTGTTCTTCTCGGGGGCAGCTGGGGAGCTCAATGGATTGAGAGCCAGGCCTAGAGACGGGGGTCCTAGGTTCAAATCTAACCTCAGACACTTCCTAGCTGGGTGACCCTGGGCAAGTCACTTAACCCTCATTGCCTAGTCCTTACCACTCTTCTGCCTTGGAGATAATACACAGTATTGACGGGAAGGTAAGGGTTTTAAAATACAAACAAGCAAAAAAAAAACAAAACAAAAAAAACCAAACCTGTTATTTTCCATGACCATCAGCAAATTTGAAAAATCTCTTTCAGTCTCAGTTCCTTCCTTCTTTCCTTCTTTCCTTCTTTCCTTCTTTCTCCCTTACCTTCCATCTTAGAGTCAATACTGTGTATTGGCTCCAAGAAAGAAGAGTGGTAAGGATAGGTAATGGGGATCAAGTGACTTGCTCAGGGTCACACAACTGTCTGAGTGTCTGAGGTCAGATTCGAACCTGGGACCTCCTGTCTCTAGGCCTGGCTCTCAATTCACTGAGCTACCCAACTGCCCCCCAGACTCAGTTTCTTCATCTGCAAAATGGGGATAATACCTGTTCCTATCTCAGTGGTTTGTATGGTTAAAATGAGATAATGCATGTGAAGCATGTTTCAAAACTTAGGTAAAGTTATAATATCAGTTATTATTTATTCTGTTTCACCTCAACTCTGTTCTCATTTCCCCCTTACCTCTAGCCTCTCTGCAATTATGAAGTGCCTGTGCCAGACCTACTGTAAAAGATAGAATACAAGAGAATGAGAGATTTTATACACACACACACACACACACACACACACACACACACACATCTCATCCCCTGTTGCTCTCCTTCCCCCCCAAAAAAAGACTTTCTCTTTCCCTCCATTCCTGGTGCAAATATCAAGCATCTTCTGTATATACAAAATGGGACCCATTGTATTTTCCTCCCAGATTTCTCTCTCTCCCAATGTGCCTCATTTCTGTTGATGGCATCATCATTTTTTTAGTTATTCAGGTTCAGACCCTAGGAGTCATCCTTAACTCATTTTCTCTCTGAATGCTGAAAGCCGGTAAGTTACCAAGTCTTACTGATTGATCCTGCCTCTATAATATCTTAAGTCCAGATCCTCTCCATTCCCCATTCGTAGTTCCTGATAAGGTTCAGTACCACAACACCTTGGTCTCTTCTAATAGTTTCCCAATTGACATCCTTGTCTCTTTTTTCCAATATGTATTCCATACCACTCATAAATTGTCATTCCTAAGGTACTAACCAGACCATAGCAAAAACTCTTCCCTGGCTTCCTAAGGTTTCTAGGTCTAGTATAAAATACAAAATCATTGACCTGGCTTTTAAAGCCTCTAACAATCTGGACTTCTTATCTCTTCCTAACTGTTCCAATCTCCTTTTAGATTACTCCTCTTTACATACTGTCCATTCCAGTCAAACCGGCCCACTGATTTTTCCCTAGATAAGATATTTTATCTTTTACCTCAGTGCCTTTTCATAAGATGTCTCTCATGGTCTGGCCCCACTGATAATCCTTAGACACAATTCAGGATCTATCTCTTGTTGAGGACTTCCTTGTTCCACTTCCTGCCCTGAACTTACCAGTTATTAGCATTCTATCAATTGAACTTTCTTTATATTACTTTGTATATACTTGGCATTTACCTCCTTCTTGAGGTAAGGTCTTGGTTTAATACTTATGTTTAGATTCCCATCATCTGGAACAGCTAAGTGGTACAGTGGGTAGAGTCCCAGGCCTGAAGTCTAGAAGACTCATCTTCTTGAGTTCAAATCTAGGCTCAGACACTTACTATTTTTATGACCCTGGACAAGTCACTTTAATTCTGTTTGCCTCAGTTTCTTCATCTGTAAAATGAGCTGTAAAATGAGGGGAAGGAAATGGCAAAGTACTCCAGTTATCTTTGCTAAGAAAATCTTAAATGGGGTCAGAAAGAGTCAGATATGACTGAAAAAAAAAATGACTGACTGAAATTCCCAATGCTTAATACATGTCTAGAACATAGTATGTTTTTAATAGATGTTTGCTGAATTGACTATCTAGAGCCACTGATGTTACTCCTCTGTCTTAGACTCTTCAGTGGCTCCTCATTTCCTGAGTAAAGTTCAAATTTCTTAACTAGCACATCAGAGTCATCTACAATTTGAGATGAGGCTACTTTTCCAGCCCTGTCTCCTGCTACTCCCATCTAGAGTCTTCATGTTTTAGTCAACTGGGCTCCTCATTGTTCTCCCCTATATATACATCCTATACTTTCCTGCCTCTATGTCTTATGTTTTTGCCTATACCTGGAATGCTATTGTTGAACTCTGCCACTCTTAAAAAATTTTTTTAAAAATATTTTATTTTTTTCCCCATTTACATTTGGAAACAATTTTAATATAAAATTTAAAATTTGAGGCAAATTCTTTCTCTTTCTCCCTCTTCCTCTCTGAGATGGAAAGCAATCTGATATAGATTTTACATGTGCAATAATGGAAAACATTTTTCCATATTAGTCATTTTGTGGAAGAGACTTCTACCGCCACCAACAGAGTGGCAGAATTCTGCCACTCTTTTAAAACCCAACTTCAATTTTTTCTTCTTCCTCCCATTTGTCATAGCTCCCCAACCACCAAAAAACCCCAAACCTCAAAGTACATTTTTTCACTTTTCTAATATATATCTCACACGTGGTTTTGTTGTTTTCTCTTTGTTTTATCCCTGTACTAGCTCAATGAGGGTAGAGACTATGTCCTCAAGGTCTCAATGAGAGTAGACACCATGTTTAATCTTACTGGTAATTCCCCCAGCCCTCCAATGGTTCTGTAGACATGGTAGGCGTTTAGCAATTGGTTCTCGGATTGAATTGTCACATTCAATCTGATGAGTATCCATTTCCAATGTGGCTAGATCAAGAGAAAATGGGTTTGAACAATAGCTTTAAGATGTGGGAAGAAGTAACCAAAGGAAGGAGTGAAGTTCTTTTCACAGAAACCATTAGGAATAAGTTAACTTCTATCTTGGCTGTGTGTAATTAGAATTTTGCTCCCCAATATGACTGAGGATATAGATTCTAAACGATCATCCTAGTACAAATATCAATAATATGGAAATAGGTCTTCATCAATGACACATGTAAAAACCCAGTGGAATTGTGCCTCAGCAATGGGAGGGGCGTGGGAGGAGGGGGAGGAAAAAATGTGAATCCTGTAACCAGGAGGAAATGTTCTAAATTAATTAATTAAATTAAAAAAAAAGGAATTTTGTTCCCCAAAACTCTCTTTCCCACCTTCCATGTTCCTTCTCACATTATGAGCTAACACAGGGAGGATATATTTTTGTGTAGAGCCTCCCTCGTGCTCTTCTTCCCCAAAACGTGGTTGATGGAGGTTGGGTGAGTGCCAGGCAGGAGAATTTTACTCACGTGTTATTTACTTGGGCTTTTTCTTTTGTTCTTTTATTTCTTCTACTTCAAGTGGTTAAATAAACTTTATAAAATATAATACTTGGAGTTACTGGATATTGATTTAAATCTTCAGCTGGGTTTGGGTGTAATAAAGCTCCCTTTATGAGCCTGCATTTCTAAAAATGCTTCACCAACTTTGAGGCAGGTGTTTTAAATATTAGTCGATTCATCAATTAAACAGGAATATTCTGCTCGTTAAGGGACAAATTTGAGAATATGGGAAGTGAAAAAGTGCCAGTTTTCACTGAAAGTCCTGAATCCTGAAGAGAAGAGAAGTTTGCCTTGGACAAACTCTTCCCTGGTTTTCTCTACTCCAGGCCATGATGTCTCAAAGTCTCTGTGGGTTTTTGGATTTGGAAAGTAAGTCAATTTTAGTAAAGTGATATTATACTAATTTTCATGGCAAGCTGGGTGAGGTGAATGGGATCCTGTTTTTCTCCTGGTACAGTTTGTGAACAGAATCCTAACTTGAGGTCTTGAGTAAGTATGTATGTATGGGAGCAGTGGAAGCTGAGAGAAGGTTCCAGTTAACCCTGACACTGACTTTCCCACTACCACCCGTCACTGGTAGGAGTGTTACAGAAGAAGCAGAACTGATGGGAGCCTGGGAAGCCAGAGGGACAAAGGGAAGTGTGATAAACACCAAACAAAATCAACACTGAGCCCCAGCCAAGAGGCAGAATTTCACACAGAGCCTTCTTTTGGACTTGAGTGGTGTGGTGCTGTGGATGGGTATCTCTTAGAACTAGCTAATTAGATTAATATTATCTTTCAATCATTTTTCAGTCACGTCCAACTCTATGTGATCCTATTTGGGATTTTCTTGGCAAAGGCACTGGCATGGTTGGCCATTTCTTTGTCTAGCTCATTTTACAGATGAGGAAACTGAGGCAAAGAGGGTTAAGTGACTTGGCCAGGGTCATATAAACAGTAAGTGTCTGAGTCAGATCTGAACTCAGGAAGATGCATCTTCCTGATTCCTGATGTGATACTCTATCTACTGTATTACCTAGGTGCCCCATTTAATTAACTCCATAGGCCTTTTTTAAGTTAAGAGAAAGGAAAGAGATTCACATTTTTCTGGACTTAACCAAATGTCTTCTTTAGAAATGTGATATTTTCTTTGACATACATTAGCCATTTTATGACTCAATTTCCATATCTGTAAACGAGAGAATTAGCTAGGAAAGATTCACATGGTCAAATAACGGCAGAGACAGCATTAGAAATTCACTGCCTCTTCTATTCTATTTCACTGACTAACAAGTGAATTAAGTTAGATTAAGTCAGGAGTTCCCAACCTGGGGTATATCTCATCTAGGAGATAAAGGGAATATTTGGGAATTAGCTATATTATTCCATTGGCATATTCCACAAATAAGAGTATTACTGAAAACTAACAACATATCTCTGTAAAGCATCAGTCCTCGTCCCATCCTTAATCAAATCCAAAATAAGAAATGTACTGGAAACTAAAAATGAATATTTAGGGAACTCTGTAAAAAAAAAAAACTAACTAAAGGGATATGGATAGGACCTGTGATTTTATTGGGGCAGGGATCTTCTGGAATGAGAAAATATTCTATTTAAAAATGTCAGGCCATTAAAAGGTACAATGGATAAAATGCCAGGCCTTGAATCAGAAAACTCATTATTTACTAGCTGTGTTACTTCATTCTGTTTGCCTCAGTTTCTTCATCTGTCAAATAAGCTAGAGATGGAAATGGTAAACCACTCCACTATCTATGCCAAGAAAACCCCAACTGGTGTCACAAAGAGTCTGTTAGGACTGAAAGCAATTCAACTATAACAAATATAGGTAGGTAAGCACCTGCTTGGCAACTTAAGAGTCTTGCAGAATTGCTTTGAGCACCGAGGTTAAAATGACTTGACCAGGGTCACCCAGCCAGTATGGACAAGAGGCAAGATTTGAACCCTGGTGTTTGTGGTTCTGAGGCTACCTCTCTATCCTACTAATCAAATTGTGTGTTGACCAGAAACAGAATCAAGAGTGTCATTGATTTTTATGATGATGTTCTGATAAATATTTAACAGTTACGACACTAAAAATGTTATATGTTAAATAAAGTTTTTAAATGAAAAATTCATTAGTCTCTTTTATTTCTTATGTGAATATGTACAACAAACTAAATTTATTTGCTTTCATGATGAAGAGGAGTATGGGAATGATTTAATGAAAACCAAAGGATATGGGAACCCAAAATTGCTAGGAATCCTTGACTAAGGTGTCCTCTAGTTCTAATATTCTATGATTCACTGTGATTTATAGTTTTTAATCCTTTAATTATTGAAAAAGTGAGTTCCTGAAAGTATACTAATCCCAGGTCTTTAGGATTCAAGTATGGATAGAAGAAAGTTTGGGACCTTGAAGCCTAAGACTTGACTGGGCTCAGCTATCCGACTGCCAGTCAGTCAATAAAGATGTGTTAAGCTTTTAATATGTGTCAGGTATGATGCTAAGTGTTGAGGGCACAAATATGAAAAATAGAGATAGCTCCTGCCCTCGAGAAGCTTACAGTCTAATTGGGGAAGACAACATAAAAGGAAGCTAAGGAGCAGAGACAGGGATAGAGGGTGAAGGGTGAAGGGAGAAGGGAAGTTACCTAGCATGGAGGTGTGATGGAGTAGTCTAAAGAAATATAGCCAGGTGGGAAATGAAGAGATGACTGGCCTGTGAGACTTTGGACCAGGTTACTTATTGGTCCTTTTTTACTGACTGAAGTATGGGTAAATTCCCATCATTGCATATACATACTCACCAAAGACTATAGGGCATAGATGAGGCTAGGCTTTCTTTGGGTTTCTTGAAATATATGAGATTATGGGACAGTCATTGAATTGGCATGGAGAAGAAGTTTATTCAGAGCCCACCCAACAAGTGTACAGATGTGATCTGAAGGATGCTGCACTCCCACCCCTCTGAGATTCTCACCATCATGACTGCTCCTTGGATCAATGCTTTTCTCTAGAGTTTCCTATCAAAATGTTTTTGTGCCTAAGGAGAGGTACTTTTAACAGCATGGGACTCATTGGCTCTGATTAGTTTTAACAGATGGAAAGTCATCTAAAATGACTAGCTGTTAACGTGTCTGTTAGTGTCAAGGGAAGTTAGTGTAAAAGATCTGGGGTCTGAAAGGGCAGGACACAGGGCAAGCAGTTCTGATGGAGAAGCTCTCCCTGGAAGCCAAGACCCAGGGAGGATACCAAAGGTGGTAGTTGAAGAGCCCCCCAGGGGCTTGGGTGGGGGCATGTAGAGTGGAGAAGAGAGGGAATGGTTTCAAGACAAGCTTTTTGTGCTTCCCAATTTTGCTGGAGGCCAACTCTGTCTTTATGACATTTATGACTGTTCAGTTGCCTCCACCTACACCCTGGGATTGTGAGGCTTTGTTTTCCTTGCACAGGATGTTGAAAACAGGGAGACTGAGCTGCACTGTGCAGGCCAGGATGGAAGCATTGTCTTTCTCAAGTACCTCTTGGAAACAGAGTGGGGCAGAGGAACTTGTCATTCTGCAGGTGGGTCTGGGCATCAGGGGCTCCTCATGTGCATGAACTTGCAGGCACACAAGGCCCACATTGACAACTGGAGGCAATAGAACTTGGCATTTGATGGTTCTCATAAGAGACCACTTCCTGGGGGAGCATTTACATGAACTGTGTCACCCTCTCCAAAATAAACACTTGCAGTCAGCTTGATCATGGCACTGTGGAGAGAGCCAGGGACTGGGAATCAGGAGACATGGAATTCAGTGCCAACGGTCACTGATTTGCTGTATGCTTTGGGCAACTTAGTTCCCCTCTCTAAGTCTCAGTTTCCTGCTATGTAAAATGGAGGAAAAAGACTAGATGATTTATCGAGGATTCTCCCAATTCTAGGAGTCCAAGCTGAGATTATGGAGAGCAACATGTTCATTGGTGAACTCTTCACTGACAATGAGATGTTAAAGACAATACTTATCAGCCTAGGGGCTGAGGACCTTCAGAGGGAAACTGTACAGTTTTTTCAAGGGGTCTATGAATCCACATGTGTATCAAACATCATCATTTTGTCATCATGTACTTTCTCAATGAATGGATACTAATAGTTTCTCTGCTAACATGTGGGGGCCCATAAAAATTTTAATGATAAGGTGGGGTCCC
The DNA here is from genome assembly GCF_016433145.1 of Gracilinanus agilis. Lineage (NCBI taxonomy): Eukaryota > Metazoa > Chordata > Mammalia > Didelphimorphia > Didelphidae > Gracilinanus > Gracilinanus agilis. Next base: position 192,837,983 of record NC_058132.1, on the reverse strand, counting down.
TGAAGTTAAAAAAAAAGAGTTGGGAAATACTAGGCTGGAATGTATTCCTCAAAGGCTATAAAATAACAAGATTTCAACACTAACAAGTATAGTGGAAAGGAAACACGGAAAGCTGAACATTCTTAACTAGTCTTTTTTTGGGGCAGCCAGGTAGCACAACGGATAGAGTATAGAACCTGAAGTCAGGAAGATTCAACATTCTGAGTTTAAATCTGACTTCAGATACTTATTAGCTTGAAGGACCCTGGACAATCATTTCATTCTGTTTGTCTCAGTTTCTGCGTCTATAAAATGAACTGAGGAAGAAAATGGCAAACCATTCTCGTATTTTTGTCAAGAAAACCCCAAATAGGGTCATACATGACTGAAAACAACTGAACAACAATTGAATCTTTTTCTTCTCCACATCATTCCTATGTCCTTCTTACTTGCTGGCCAAATTGGAAAGCCAGAACTTGAGGTCTTGCCCAAGTACCCCCTGAGGCATCTAGATGGGATTTAGTATGCCCCTTTGACAGTGTGCCACTCAGATGGCAATTTCCAGTATACTATTGCCCTTTCCATCTTGACCTCTCCCTCTACTATTTGCCTCTGTTGGAACTCTCTCTAGATCTAGTTTCTTACCTTTCTGAGCATTCTGAGTTCCCTTTCACTTTGGGTGATATCCTAGTGTATCAATGGACAACCACCACCACCACCACCAAACCCAAACTGTCTGGTATTCATAAACAGTTGTACATCTCATTCGTATTGAAAAGGCAATTCAATCCAATAAGCATTTACCAGATGCCCACTCTGATCAGGCACTGTGCTAGATGCTGAGAACAAAGGAAAAGGAAACAGAATCCAGGGATGGGGAAACAGCTTGGGCAAAGACACAGAGCAAGTTGCCAAGCCTTTAGTAAGCACTTATTTTGTGCCAGGTAAGATATGCAATGGCACTGACAGGGAAGAGCGAGAAAATCTAATTTGGTCATAATGTAGAATACATCAGGGGAGTCATGTGAAATCAGGCTAGAAAGATTAGCTGGCACTAGATTCCATAAGGATTTAAATGATGAACATGGGAGTTTAAATTTTATCCTAAAATGTTTATGGCAGGGGTTCTTTACCCTTTTTGTGTGTATTATGGACTCCTTTGGCAACATGAAAGACAAGAATAGGAACAAAAAGAGTGACAACTCAGGAGGACCAAAGAATAATCACAGACAGCTCAGAAAGAAGTAATAACTTCTCAACACATTTATTAAAATTAAAAATAAAACCTCAAAGAATATAGTCTGGAGAAGCCTAAGGATTCCTGTTCAAAATAAAGTTTTAAAATAGATAAAAATAAAATAGGATTTACATACAAAAGAAACAATTATATTGAGATACAGTTATCGAAATATTAAGAATTCCAAGTTTGATGACTCCTTGACAGCTATCCCTGGATCTTTTGGGAGTTAAGAATACCTAACTTAGGGTCAGCTAGGCAGCACAGTGAATAGAGAGCCTGGAATCAGGAAGATCTGGGTTTAAATGTGGTCCCAGCTGTTTCCTAGCTGTGCAAGTCGATTAACCCCTGTTGCAGAGCCCTTGTTGTTCATCTTCTTAGAACTAAGTGTAATGATGATAGCTGACAGGTATGCCTGAGCCAATATTGCAATGCAAAAACACTTTACTACATAAGACAGAAGGTAAAGGTTAAAAAAAAATAAGATTCCCTAGTCTAGGCAACCACTGAAGCTTCTTGAGCAGTATAACATAGTCAGACTTGGGATTGTTCAGTTGTTTTTCAGTCATTAGACACTGTGGCTCCATTTGGTGTTTTCTTGGCAGAGCTACTAGAGTGGTTTGCCATTTCCTTCTCCAGCTCATTTGAGAGGTGAAGAAACTGAGGCAGAGTTAAGCGACACGCACAGGATCACACAGCTAGTAGGTGTCAGAGGCTGAATTTGAACTCCTGTCTTCCTGATTCCAGGTCCAGCACTATGTCACCAAGCTGCCCAACAATAACAGCAAAGACAAATTTAGGGAACTACTGAAGCTTCTTGAATAGAGGAATAACAAGATCAGTTCTTTGATTAGGTAATAATAAGAAGAATGTTTATAGTTTGCATACTTTCATTCACTTATTATGCATTTATTAAGCACCTAGTATGTATAATTCTCTACCCAAGGTGTGATGGTAAATGGGATGGAAATAGAGACAGAACCTGTGATTTCATTGGGACAGAGTTCTCCAGGATTAGGAAACTCCCTCTATCAGTGTAGATCAGCATCTTTTTAACTTGAGTCTTAGAAGAGACACATAGAGCACTTCTTTGAACCAACTCAGGGGTTATGTGACTTGTTCAGGGTCACACAGCTAGTATATTAGAAAAAAGGACTTGAATCAGGGTTGTCCCTACTCCAAATTGCTTCCTTTCCTGGGTAGATACAAAGATAAATTAGTCACAAATCTACCGTTGGGGAATTTTAATCATGTCTCCAGAAGTATTTCTGGAAGTACTTTACCTTTTATCCAGTTCTGAGTTTCAAGTAAGCAGTGGGGAAACTGATCCCGTCTTCTTTTGAGTGTCTATAGTCTAGTCTGGGAAGAAGCTCTAAATCTCCCTGTAGAAAGACAGGGAGGCTCATGGCTCTCTCTGCAAAAGACTTTCCCCCAGGCACCGCATAAGGCAAAATGCTGAAGGGGCAGGTGGCTCCTGTAATATTTACAGGACTGCCCTTTGCCCCTGGACAATGGCCTTGTCATGCCTCCAGCCTCCCCCTCTAGGCACCCTCTCTCATCCCCCAAGGCGGCAACCCTAGATAAAGACTACACAAATTTTCAGGGGATTTCTTTTCACGGGCCTGGCGTATTGGTCCCTGAGCCACCTAACGCCCCTTTCATCAGTCATCATCCCAGCTGGCCAAAGACCTGGGATGAAATGATTAAGGTATCTTTCTTCAGAATCTCTCGGGAATGTTTCTGACTCATTCCTGGGCGAGATGGTCCTCTGCTCATCCTCTGGGGAAACATAAGAGCTGATGGCTTCCATCACCGAGAAGGAGCCTTATCGGGTACCACCCTCTGCCCTAGCACCCAGTGGCCTGGCCAACTCCTCTTCGAAGCTGTTCTCCTGACACGCAGGATGGAAGAGGGCCCCATAAAGATAAGTCTTAGAAGTCTCCCCACCTCATTCTTTGAGCAAGGACATAATAGTGAATGACAACAGAAAGGGCCTAGACTGGGCTGCTAACAGCATGGAGAGGGGCTGGACAGCGGCGCAGCAACCTGGGGTGGGGGTGGGGCAGGGTGGAAAGAGCCTTAGCCATTGGCGGGCCTTCTAGTAAAGTTCAGTTATGTCTTCTGGGAACTAGTCTGGTCTTGCTTCAGTTTATTTTTTGGCTTTCAAGTACACGAATTTGTGAATTTGAAAGTCCTCTAGCAAATATGCAAATGGTTTTAATTTGAGGCGTAACTGACAAGTGGAATTAAAACTCTGCAGCCAGACCTTTCCTGCTAGTTCCTGCTACGGAGGTGATCGAGAAAGATGGTGATTTCTCCCCCTTCCCCTCCCTCGCCATCCTCTGCCATAGGAAACGCTCCTTTGTGAAACAATTATGCAGTTTTGCGTGTTTTTCTCTGTGTGGCTGCTCAGGTATACAGGCGAAAAAAAGTCAAGACGGGGGGAAAAAGTTTTGTGCTCTTAGATTATTTTAAAATCTAACCGCCCCCCCCGTAGGAGTTATAGCAAGTCGTGCAGACCCAAACTTGTTATCTTGGTTCTTGAATGCCGCTGCACCCTCTACGCCTTCTAACAGTCTTTCCAGCACCTCAGATCTTTGGAGAGCTACCCCAGACACCGTAGTTTCTTACCTGGGACTGAAATATGAAAAGCAGATTTTGCAATAGCAGGTGCAAGAGACTGGCTAATTAGCCCATTAGACTGCGCGCTCCCGAGGGGCAGGGACTCTTGTCTTTCTTTGTATTCTCAGCACTTACCACAGCAATTTGTCTACTGGCTCTAAGCGAAGCACGAGTCAAAGTGTGGTTTTTGTCTGCAAAAGATTAAGAGTTTTTAGGGAAAGGAAGATTTTAAATGTCAGAAATAAGACAGTTTCCAATCCTTTGTTTAGGGGGAAGATTCCTGCCCTCCGAACAATTGATATTAAGAAAAGGGAGAGCACAAGGGAAGCCTCCTCAGATTTTCTTTCTTTCTTTCTTTCTTTCTTTCTTTCTTTCTTTCTTTCTTTCTCTCTCTCTCTCTCTCTCTCTCTCTCTCTCTCTCTGTCTTTCTGTCCCTCTCCTCTCCCCTTCCCCTATTTCCTTCTTTCCTTCCATCTTGGAGCCAATACACAGTGGTAAGGATAGGTAATGGGGGTCAAGTGACTTGCTCAGGGTCACACAACTGTCTGAGTGTCTGAGGTTAGATTCGAACCTAGGACCTCCTGTCTCTAAGCCTGGCTCTGGATCCACTAAGCTACCCAGCTGCCCCCTGGGCTTTTCTTTTAACCCTTTGTATTATATTCTGTTTTGTGAACTCATGGTAAGGTCTTTATAAATCAATTCTAAGCTTCCTGAAAGTAAGCTCTGTAAGTAGTAGAATCAGATTAGAAATCAAGTGACTTGGAATTGAATCTCGAGTTCTTATCTGTAAAATCAGGGCATTTGACTAGACACTTTTCAAGTTCCCTTTTAGCCATAATACTTCTATTTTATGATCTTCATTGCTCAGTAGAATGCCCAACAAATACAAAGCACTTAATAGTTACGAAAGGCAGTTTGGCAGAGTGGATTGGAGAACTAGTCTTTTAACCAAGAAAGACCTAATATTTTTCTTCCTTCCTTCCTTCCTTCCTTCCTTCCTTCCTTCCTTCCTTCCTTCCTTCCTTCCTTCCTTCCTTCCTTTCTTCCTTCCTCTTTCTTTCTTTCTTTCTTTCTTTCTTTCTTTCTTTCTTTCTTTCTTTCTTTCTTTCTTTCT
>NC_058132.1:192821170-192830175 GCF_016433145.1 Gracilinanus agilis | reverse complement strand
TCCTTCCTTCCTTCCTTCCTTCCTTCCTTCCTTCCTTCCTTTCTTCCTTCCTCTTTCTTTCTTTCTTTCTTTCTTTCTTTCTTTCTTTCTTTCTTTCTTTCTTTCTTTCTTTCTTTCTTTCTTTCTTGAATTGACAGCTTAAAAAAACACCACAAACCCTTTCTTTCTGCCTTCCATCAATATTGATTAAAAGGCAGAAGAGTGGTAAGGGTTAGGCAATGGGAGGTTAAGTGAATTTCCCAGAGTCACACAGCTAGGAAGTATCTGAGGCCAGATTTGATTTTGGTGACTTTCTTAATGTTTGCCAAGAATACATTAATTTTGTTGATAGGGTAGTTAGGAGGATTAAATGAAATCATATATTGTAAACTGTAAAATTTGGTATATATCTATAGCTAATGTTTAAGTAATATAATTATTTTTGTCATCACTGTTGACCTCCACATCACATTTCAGGAGGTGACATTTTCTGACACTTCTAGATTCTTTCTTGAGGACTGCATCTCTAGTACACGAGGATGTATACCAGAGATGTCAAACTCAGATAGAAAAAGGAGTCACTAATCTGTATATAAGGACCCTGTGGACCACATATTGACTTAGTTTTAATATTTTATTTTTTTCCAATTGCATGTAAGATTTTACTCATTCTTTAAAAAATGGTTACCTTCTATCTTAGAATTTATATTTGGGTGAGCGGGGCTGCTGGGTGGCTCAGTGAATTGAAAGCCAGGCCTAGAGACAGGAAGTCTTAGGTTAAAATCTGGTCTCAGACACTTCCCAGCTGTGTGACCCTGGACAAGTCACTTGACCCCCATTGCCTACCCTTACCACTCTTCTGCCTTGAAGCCAATTGACTACAAGATGGAAGGGAAGGGTTAAAAAAAAAGAAAAGAAAGAAAAAAAAAAGAAAGTAAGGGTTAAAAAAATTATCTCAGTTGATCCTCACAACAATCCTGTGAATTTGGTGCTATTATTATTCTTGTTTATAGTTAGAAAATTGAGGGGGACAGAGGTTAAATGACTAACCCAGAGTCACACAGCTTAGAGCTGGCAATAAAGATGATTGGGTAAGACTTCTTATAGGATGTAGAATTTTAGCTGAGATTTAAAGGAAGCCAGGAAAATTAGAAGGCAGGGTTGAGGAGGGAGAGAATTCTAGTCCTTATTAATTGTATTTGCTGAGGGTGGATTAGTCTGAGAAGGCTTCATGTAGGAGGCAAAACTTGTGCTGAATCTTGAAAGACTCCTTGGCTTTGGAGAGGTAGAAAGGAAGAGATAAACCGCTGGTTGGTTCTACCTGCTGACAAGGTTGTATGGGTAGAATTCACTCAATTTCTCGGCATACGTGTGTTTCTTGGGCCTTTGAAATTGCGCCCCAGTTGGCCTTTAGAATAACACTAGTGCTTTTTGTATAAAGAGACACGGAATGGCTGAGGGGCTCAGGCTCTGGGGGCTTGTTTCATCATCCAAGCAGGCAGGCTCAGCCCCTCCAGTTTTGACAAGTGGAGGGAGGGAGGTTCCTGCTATGCCACTTACTGGCATGGTAACCAGACACCTATGTTCTACCCCACAAGGTGCCAGTCAGTTATTTGCCTCCTTATCTGGCTTGGCACATTCCATGGTGAAGCAGCGACCCCGAGCTGCCTCTATCAGGGCAGATCCACTTTAGGCTGTGTGTAAATTTGCATCTCTGCCCACTCCTGCACATTTTACATTTCTGAGAGCATGGCAACCTGTCCTCATTCACCTGCCTGGATGCCTTGGAAGGGTCATGTGTTTGACAGAGTTCCAGAACAGCTCTTCTACAGAGTGGAATTATAGTTTCTCCAAAATAACTGGTGGGAGGAATGAAACTGAGGTCCATTCCAGCCATTCCCAGAATTCCAGTACCCAGAGAGGTAGCTAGGTGCTGGGCCTGGAGTCAGGGAGATCTGCATTCAAATCCAGCTTTAGACACTTATTAGTTATATGACCCTGGGAAAATCATTTAGCCAGTATTGTCCTCAATTTCCTCAAATGTAAAATGAGAATAATAATAAAACCTACTTTCTAGGATTATTATGAGGATCAGTGCTTAGCATGGTGCTTAAGAGGTAGTAGGCACAATAAAAATGCTTATTCTCTGCATATTCCTCATTGGTATCTCCCCATTGGTATAACAGAAAGAATATTAGACTTCACACTAAATGGGTTTGAATTTCAGCTCTCCCATTCAGTACTGATGTGAATTTGGGCCTCAGTTTTCTCATCTGTTAAATGAAGGAGTTGGACCAGATGTCCTGTAAGGAAACTTCTCACTCTAAACTAATGATCCTATGAGTGGAATTGGGGGAATGAAGGATAGAGGGGATCTATAGATGGGGAGAGAAGGAGAATGCTACACAAGAAGTTGGAATTAGAGCTACTCTTGCTTATTTGCATTCAAAGAAGCATGTCTCAGACCCAAGGTGCAAGGATTTTAGATCAAGAAGGAATCTTTGAGATGATCTACTCCAGGGATCCTTAATCTGATGTCCCTGGGCTTCAAGGATTCTGCAGATAGATTTCGAGGATTCTATATACTTAAATAGAAAAAAAATTACAGGGGTATTTAGATGGTTCAGTGGATAGAGTGCCAGTCCTAGAGTTGAGAAGACCCGGGTTCAAATCTTACCTCAAACACTTCCTAACTGTCTGACCCTGGGCAAGTCATTTAACCCTGTTTTCCTAGTCCTTGCCTTTCTATCTTAGACTTGTTACTTAGACAGAAAGTAAGGGTTTAGAAAAGAATTATGCCTTTATTTCATTGTAATTTGTTTCCTTTGAAATTATTATTGATTTCATTTTATGCATGTAAAACCATTATTCTACAAAGGGATTCATAGGCTTCCTTATACCACAGTGAGGTCCAAGATAGTGCATGATACAGATAAGGTTAAAAATTCATGCTTTAAGGGGGCAGCTGGGTAGCTCAGTGGATTGAGAGTCAGGCCTAGAGACAGGAGGTCCTAGGTTCAAATCCGGCTTCAGACACTTCCCAGCTGTGCGACCCTGGGCAAGTCACTTGACCCCCATTGCCTACCCTTACCACTCTTCCACCTATAAGTCAATACACAGAAGTTAAGGGTTTAAAAAAAAATTCATGCTTTAGCTCAATTTCCTCATTTTTTAAGTGAGAAAACTGAGGCCCAGGGAAGGAAAGTTACTCTACCAAGGAAGTACAGGTTGTAAACCTCAGACTCAGAATTTGAACTCAGCTCTTCTGACCCTAAATTTATTTCTCTATGTGGCCTAGGATAAAGGATGAACAATCCAAATGCATAAATTGATCCAGTGAAAGGGTGGACTTGAGGAGTCCATCCCAAGTGGACTTTCCCCCCCATCTCCATTCCTTTCCCAGAAAGGAGGAAATGAGTATGTATTATTTGAGTTCCCTGCCTGCCCCCCCCCCCCCCCGCCCCAAATCCTCTCATGTTTGGGAGCAGTTAGATAAAAGTTTTCTTTTTCTTTTCTACCTCCCCCAGTCCTGGGTTTTCCTGTCTCTCCTGCCCCTTTCTTTTTTCAATAGTCCAAGGGTTTGCAAATGACTGTAAATATCAGAATGAAAACTGATGGCAGTTCTCTCACTAACACCAACCTTATCTAGGGTGAGAACTGAGCCTCAGTTGCCAATCTGGTCTGGGAATTTGGCAGCCCCTGCCACAAATAAGGAGGGAGAGACCAGGTGAGAGGGTAAGATGTACCCACTGGAGGTGAGGATCACTCTTGATGCATGGACTCCTCCCCCATGTCCTCAGAGGAGAAGGTATCCTCAGCTGTCTCCATCACCTGCAGATGGTTTGGGAAGCCCGGGCCCTTCTCTACATGGGCAAAACTCTTTTTCTTTTTTCCTTTTTACCTAAATTCCTGGTCTATAGTGATCTGGCCTGGACATTTGCATATTGTATCTCTGAGGACAATCTCAGGCCAGAAACATTTTAGTTTTATGGGGAGCTGGCTAGCTCTGGGAGGCCCTGCTAGTGAGTGGCCACAGAAGGGTAACATTGATGGAGTAGATTGGCTGACTCAGAGGTTGTAAAAATTCTGGACAAAGGCTACAGCCCCCTTTTGGAATGCTCTCTGAGGCTGCTTGGGGAGGCTTCCTCAGCAAAATCCATCCTGTCCCATGCAACTGGATGGAGAAGGGATATTTATTAATCCATCTGACAATCTGGTTTGCCCATTCGCCCCGAGTTCAGTTTCATTCTTGCGAACAACACCCATGCAAATCACCCAGGCATTTCACAGGTTAGAAATGAGAGCTGTACACGGTGACTGCAAGGGTCAGGCTTTTTGCTGAGGTCCTGTAAAGACTCTGGTAGCTACATTGCCTTCCCTGAGCCTGGTAGCCACACCAGGGGGACTGGTGGCTAAATGCAGGGAAACCTGGTTGAGAAAAGAGGGCTGCCTGGTGGGTGGGTAGAGGGGATGTTGGCAAATACCCAATCACAGAATTTAGAGATTGAAGATACCTCAGTGGCTACCTCACATGCAGAGTAGAGGGTCAGCTGGGTAGCTCAATGGATTGAGAGCTAGGCCTAGAGGTGGGAGGTCCTGGGTTCAAATCTGGCTTCAGACACTTCCTAGCTGTGTAACCCTGGGCACTATATACTTAGTATATAGCTTTTTCAAAAAACTATCTTAGAATCAATACTATATATTGGCTCCAAAGCAGAAGAGTGGTAAGGACCAGGCAATGGGGGTTAAGTGACTTGCCCAGGGTCACACAGCTAGGAAATGTCTGAAGCCAGATTTGAACTTAGGACCTTCCGTCTCTAGGCCTAGCTCTCAATTCGCCAAACCACCCAGCTGCCTCCAGTATATAGATTCTAAGGCAGAAGGTAAGAGCTTTAAAAAAAACAAATAGACAGAAAAACACTGATCTGTTGATTTGAACAGGAGTCCTATAGAAAGGAGTGAGGAGTGAAACAGAAGACAGTGAAATTCTGGTCCCAAGTGACAGTCAAGGCAAAGCATCAGCAGGACCTGGATGATTATAGAGAAGGGAGGGATACTTCAGGTGGTCATCTTTGGGTTCTCAGCCAGCTCTGCTCAGCTTAGGTGTACTTGGCCCTTGGGCTCTCTTGCAGAAGGTCCTCTAAGACAGGAGCCCCTGAAGCAGAGGGCCAGAGGATGAAGAAGATGCGCAGAGCAAGCATCCATCACACTGTGGGGAACAGGAGGGGAAAGCTTGAGTGTAGGGTTTACAGCCCTAAGACTCAGATCAGTTATGCATTTTGGATGGAATCAGTCAAACCCCATTTTTCAGCACCATTATGTTGCCCATCACTGGTCCAGCTCTGCCAGAGACACTCTCTATGAAAAAATGTTTATCAAATACTGTGGATATAACTCGTATGTTCCCAAGTGCACACATTTGCTCATGCTATTACCTTGTTCCTGGAATGACTTTCCTTCCATTTCTGACATTTGAGATTCTACCCACTCTTTGAGATCTAAATCAAATACCATCTCTTCCATGAAGCCATCAATGTTTCATAAGCCAGCAATAAGAACTCTTGCCTCTGAGTCTCTAATACCTTGTTTGTACTTATGCATTTACTAGCTCTGTGACCCTGGGCAAGTCACTTAACTCTGTTTTCCTCAGTTTCCTTGCCTATAAATGAGCCAGAGAAGGAAATGGTGAACTACTCCAGTATCTTTGCCAAGGAAACCCCAAACAGGGTCATGAGGAGTCAGACATGACTGAAAACAACTGAACAAAAGACACTTTTTATGTACTTTTCATGTTCTAATTTGTATGTACATGTTTCACCTCTTCTACAAGATTGTAAGCTCTTAGACAAACAGAGAGATAGAGACGAACAAGTAGCTAGACAGCGAGGGGCAGAGAGACAAAGAGCCAACTAATTGGCACAGTGGATAGATTTCTGCCTCAAACACTTACTAGCTATGTGACCCTGAGCAAGTCACTTAACCTCATTCTGCCTCAGTTTTCTCAGTAGTAAAAGTGGTATAATAATAGTACCTCCTTCCCAGGGTGGTTGTGAGAATTCAATGAGATTACCATTTGTAAAGCATTTTGCAAATCTAAAAACATTAAATAAACATTAGCTATTATAAGCATTTAAGAAGACCAACAGAAAGATAAAAATGTATCAAGCTCTTACAATGTGCTAGGCAGTGCTCTAATTGCTAGAGATTCAAGCAAGCAAGACAATGTCTGCCTTCAAGAACTTTGTGCTAACAAAAGAAAATAACAAATTAAAGGGGAATGTAGAAGGAGTGGGGCACATGTGAAGCATCACGGGTGTGGAGAGACTTGGAAGTGATGAGGAAGTCTGGCTCCAGGTACCTCTCATCTATCATAGTCCAACAGCCCAAGTCCAAATTCCACGATTCTGATAGGTGGGAAAGAGAATGATGGCTAGAGGGCAATTGGCTGATGACTAGAGTCTATATCACAGAATCGTAGGATCATAGATTCTCAGAGACAACATGATTTGTTGTTGTTCATTGGCCAGTCATGTCTGACTCTTCTTGACCCCATTTGGAGTTTTCTTAGCAAAAATGCTGAAGTGGTTTGCCATTTCCTTCTCCAGCTAATTTTCCAGATGAAGAAACTGAGGCAAACAGGGTGACATGATTTGCCCAAAGTCACAGAGTTAAGTGTCTGAGGCCAAATTTGATGTCAGGGGCCTGGAGCTCTATACACTGCACAGCCTAGCTGCCCTGAGATGATATGTACTTGAACAATAATGATCTTTCCCACCTACCTTACAAATGCTTCTTGATCTCTTTGCTTTAACCTACTACCTCCCAAGGACAGCCTATTCTGTGTTTAAACAGCTGTAATGGATGAGAATTTACTTGACATCATACCTAAATTTTTACAACTTTTATCTCTTCTAATTCTTTGCAATTTATATCCAGTGTTCTTGGTCCTGCTCTTTGGGGGCCAAATGGAACAAGTGTAAGTCCTCTTCTATATGGCAGTCCTTCTGGAAAGACAGGCTTATGTGCCCCTTAAATCTTTTCTTCAGCAGACTAAATATCCCTAGTACCTTCAGGCGAACTTAAGGTGCTTCACTATCATGATTCCCTTCCTCTAGCTCATCAAAGTCCTTCCTAAAAATATGGCTCCCAGAAGAAACCTTAATATTCCAGTTGTTGACTAACCAGAGTAGAGTGGTCTACAGTTGTATTGCCATTTTTCATTCCTGGAATTGGTAGCTTAAAAAAAAAACAAACCACAAACCCTTGCCTTCTGCCTTCGATCAATATTGATTAGAAGGCAGAAGAGTGGAAAGGGCTAGGCAATGGGAGGTTAAGTGACTTTCCCAAGTCACAAGGCTAGTAAGTGTCTGAGGCCAGATTTGATTTTGGTGACTTTCTTAATGTTTGCCAAGAATACATTAACTTTGTTGATAGGGTAGTTAGGAGGATTAAATGAAATCACATGTTGTAAACCATAAAATTTGGTATATATCTATAGCTAATGTTTAACTAATATAATTATTTTTGTCATCGCTTTTGACTTCCACATCACATTTCAGGAGGTGACATTTTCTGACACTTCTAGATTCTTTCTTGAGGACTGCATCTCTAGTACACGAGGATATACACCAGGGATGTCAAACTCAGATAGAAAGAGGACTCACTAATCTGTATATAAGGACCCTGTGGACCACATATTGACTTAGTTTTAATATTTTATTTTTTTCTAATTGCATGTAAGATTTTACTCATTCTTAAAAAAAAAGGTTACCTTCTAGCTTAGAATTTATATTTAGGGGGGCTGCTAGGTGGTTCAGTGGATTGAAAGCCAGGCCTAGAGACAGGAAGTCTTAAATTCAAATCTGGTCTCAGATACTTCCTAGCTGTGTGATCCTGGGCAAGTCACTTGACCCCCATTGCCTAGCCCTTACCACCCTTCTGCCTTGGAGCCAATACACAGTATTGACTCTAAGATGGAAGGTAAGGGTTTTAAGGGAAAAAAAGAGAATTTACATTTAGTATCAATTCCAAGCCAAAGTGTGGTTAAGGCAAGTCAATTGGAGTAAAGTGACTTGCCCAAGGTCACATAGCCAGAAAATATCCATCTAGCTGCCCCATCATTTTTTTTTTTAATTTTGAGTTCTAAATTCTTCCCCTCCTTCGTTCCACTCCTATTTCATTGAGAAGGGAAGCAATTTGATATAGTTTATACATGTACAACCATGCAAAACATATTTCCCTATTATTGACTTAGTTTAAAAATGTAATATTATTTATGTTTTATTTTATTTTTATTTATTTTGCTAACTATTTCTCAAGTACATTTTAATCTGCTTCAGGGTGTGGTGGGGAGTGTTGCCAGGTATGTATGGAATCATCAGAACCATTAAAATATACCTTTCTTATGAGGGGATGCTCTTCGATTGGGTAATGGCTAAATAAATTGTGGTATCTGTTGGTGATGGAATACTATTGTGCTCAAAAGAATAATGAACTGGAGGAATTCCATGTGAACTGGAATGACATCCAGGAATTGATGCAGAGTGAAAGGAGCAGAACCAGGAGAACATTGTACACAGAGACTGATACACTGTGGTAAAATCGAACATAGTGGACTTCTCTACTAGCAGCAATGCAATGACCCAGGACAATCCTGAGGGACTTATGAGAAATAATGCTATCCATATCCAGAGAAAGAACTGTGGGAGCAGAAACACAGAAGAAAAACAACTGCTTGATCACATGAATCAATGGGGATATGATTGGGGATGTAGACTCTAAGCAATCTCCCTACTGCAAATATCAATAATATGGAAATTATGGAAATAGGTCTTGATCAATGACACATGTAAAACCCAGTGAAACTGCATGTTGGCTACAGGAGGGGGATGGAAGAAGGGGAGGGAAAGAACATGAATCAGGTAACCATGGAAAATTTTTCTTAACTAATCAATTAAAAAATTAAATACATATATGTATATACGTATATATATATATATATATATATATATATATATATATATATA